>NW_026855113.1:0-18358 GCF_026571515.1 Ruditapes philippinarum
GTTTAATCGATTTATTTTGGTCTAATTTTATTTGCCTCGTTACATAATTGAACAATTAGCTAAAATGAATTAAAAGCAACATATGTTTAATGTATAATCGTTCAAACAATTATGTATTTCCTCCTTGGATTGATTTGGTTAATATTTTCTCCCGGCTGAATGCCGTCTAAAATCAATTTGACTTCCTGTAAAATTTACGGGGAAGATCAAATGCAAGTAGAATTTTGGAATCTAATTGACCATACTTAAATGCCTAAAATATTGTAAAGGATCTTTCGGAAATGGTATACAAGTTTTTTTCCCAATTAATCTAAAGGAGATTGGGAAAGGAACTTTCAGATTTTTAAGTTCTTTCAATATCTAGTAAAATTCTTCCAATATTAAAAATCTCTATAATCAAGTTTTCTCTCAAAACTTATTTACGTACATAACTTTTAAAATCTGATAATTGAGTTATGCATTTTGTCCAAAATAACGAGAGCACCAATAACATTGACGATTTTTTTTCGTTGATTTCATTTCTTAACACTGCCTTAGTATTGTCTATGTTATGACAAATGACCATACGATACTAACTAACGATACTAAGATATGTAACATAAAGGAAAGAAATGACTGGACGGAAGTGAAAATAATAACAAATAATTAAGAATGTACATGTTCTACTTAGAATCCCAATTTAAAGAAAAGAAAGTATAAAAAAGTAATTAATTAATTTGCAAAACTAAACATAAAACTATGTTATGCATTTTTATTTATGCAAATAATTACCACATTATTACTTTAAAAATAGAAGGCAGTTTTAAAGCATAATGCTTTTGATTAACTATTTTAGGTGTTCTTATGATCGTCACATATCTTAGAAATTGTGTTTAACAAAATTCACAGCGAGCAATATTTCTTTATTGGTTTAAACTATTTTCTTAATGCGACTTTCCTATAACGAACAGTAGTAGCGTAAGTAAACGACAAGCACAGAGATTTATTCCGTCCAAGGTGACAACTATTGTATTAAGTAATTGGAAATTATCAAATTAAAGTTATAAAGTGCTTATTAGTGTTCATTCGTTAAGCATTTAATCTATTAAAGCAATAAAGATAGATACACTTCCACAATTGACTAACAGTCTTTATAGACGGCACTGTGGTAATGCGAAAATGTAATTATAATTGTAATGCAATTCAATGTAATGCAATGCCTTTCAGAAGTGTAAAGTACTGAATTTTAAATCATATTTAAAATTTATTGTAATAATTTACATTACATTGGTGAAAAACTATGTAATGTATGTATTACATATGCATTGCAAACAAATTTACATTCCAAAACCTGCTGATAATTATTCCCTAAGTATTCGGAAATAAGCCGCGGCTTATTTTATGTTTTGGTATAAGATTGGTGGCTTTTTTCGAGTATAACTTACTTATTATCAGTCATTTTGAGGGAAAGGTTGTCAGACAGCGTTCAACAATTTACAAGTATACGATAATTTTTTGGAGATTTAGGGCGTTCATTTGGTATATCTGATAATTTGTTACATTTCAAGAGTAGTAATCTTTTAAGTTGATTTCGTCTATAAGAAAATAGTGGCTTATTTTTGAAACAGGCTTATTGTCAAACTTTTAAGATACTGAAGCTTGCATCATTTGATGTTGCTTTTTGGGGACATATTGATACTGAGTGTTTATATTTTATCGAGCATCTGGGTTTGAAATCAATTCCCCTAACTATCTTAATTTCCATATCATGTAAAAATATAAAACAAGTGAAATAATAGTTCGTAAGCAACAAAGACAACGTTATTATATGCAAACTTGAAACTCGGTTTGATTTAGTCTATTCAAGAGGATAAACTGCAAAATCTCTAAAGCCTCTTAATATTTGACCAATACCGAAATAATTTGAAACAACTGTTTATTCTTTATAGATATTTTAGGGCCCTTGTAACATTTATATCTTGATAAAATACATAAAAAATGAAACATAATCTATTATTTAGAGAAAATATCTTTTGTTAAAGGTCCATGCATTTTTTATTTTATATGTTTTTGTTTTCATATCACAAACAGTGTGAAAGTTTACGTCATATTTGTCTTGTAAAAATTAATGGCACTATTCAGTAAGAAAATTAGCTAATAGAGTGAACTAAAATTATCACAAACTACCAATAATATCGTGCAGAACAATCATGAAGGGTTGAAATTATAACATCTCTGATTACATTTTACGTTTAACATGTCGAAACAAAGCCGGACAACACATTTAAAAAAAATTGAAAACCATAAAAGTGATAAAATTGAAAAAAGTTGCTGACTCGGGTTGATTAAAGCTTGTTCATAAACGGTATTGATAAAATCTGGAAACAAAGTAATTCCTCGGAAGCATTAATCACAACAAAATTACTTGAATATTGCAGACTCGGTTTGATTGAATCTGAACATGGGTGATAATGAATAAGTGGAACACCCCTCACTCCCCCTAGCACCGGCTTGAGCGCTACTCAATTCTCGATACTTAATAGTGCTGGCATCAATGATCCTGAAAGACAAGAAAAAAATATCACAACACTGAAGTGAAGTACGGGACAACTTTTTACAGCAGCCACACAACACTTGACACTGCTGTTTTGAAGTATAAAAATCCGGAAACAAAGTGATCCCTCGGAAGCATTAATCACAACAAAATTACTTGAAAATAGCAGTTTCGGTTTGATTGAGTCTGTACATGAGGAATAATGAATAAGTTGAAATAAGCGTCCAAGCCTTCCAGTAATCACGCACGTGGCAGACAGCCAGTAGTGCTTTATTCAAATGCTAGTCTCGTTGATATCAGTCACGTCATTTAAACACAGAAGATTTGAATTCAATACAATTATCTCGTCTTTGAAATTAATTAAGTATCACTTTCTTTTCACGTTCGTTTTGAATGAACAAAGGTTCGCACAAGCAATGTTTGTTATTAAAACAAATGTGCAATAACTAACCGATGTTATATTTTCTGTGTCTCTAATAAACATGTTCTTACAAAGTAAACCCAAAGTTCTATAATCATAAATACCGATTTACAAAAAGGTAATTTGTCATAACAAATATTTTGTGCTATTCCTGTCAATGACAATTGATTTACCGACTACTATTATTAATTAATCTATAAATATCACAGAATGAAAGAAACTTTATGAAGCATGGACAATTAAATTACCAATTTGCATTTAAAGTTTATAAACGGTACAAGAACTTTCGTTTTGAAATGATAATTACTGAAAGTATGGCTTTGTTCTCTAAATAACTTAAATAAATCTTTCTTTCGTGGCAAATTGTCCGTAAAAAAGAAACATTAACATCAATTTTATAATGATGAACCTTTTTATTATTTGAAAACACATAAAGAGTGGAAGGTATTTCTATTTTGTCATTAATATTAATCAATATATTCATCAATATTAGAACCACTCTTGTTGATCTGGAAAACAAAATAGCAAAGCGATGAATATGCTTATTACTTTTTTTTATAAATAGCAAGTCGTCAACGCATGCGCAGTAAGCATCTCAAATCTTACTGATTGAAGTATTGTATTGACGTATATCGCTACTCTTTCAATAGTTAACAGAGTGGTTTTTCAACTAATATTAATAAATATTTCAAATAATGATAACAAACAATTAATAGGGATATTTTTATGCCCCAACTGTAGGGGGGGGGGACTTAAATAGGTATTTTCCGTCCGTATATACAAACTTGCGATTTTCAACTTTTGTCGAGCGTAGCACAAAACGTATTAGTCCTAGAGTCATGACGCTTGACAGAAATGTGTTGGGCACCTGAGCATTTGCATGAATATGTATTCAGATTTGAAGGGACTGTCTTTAAAAAAAACTTCCTAAAATGTTGTGTAGAGTTATTGCTGTTGACTTGATATAAATTTGCAATTTTCAGCTTGTGTCATGCATAGCTCAAATTTTTTTTATATGGAGTCTTGAAAGTTTATAGGAATGTTAGTCAGCATATGCAGTTATGCATTTCGTGGTTTGATTGTGAATTTAGTCAGTGGTTTGTAAACCAAGTTAGATTTAAGTGTAAGAATTTTAAAATAAAAAAGAAACTCATCTCCAAGAATTGTCATCACCGAAATCTTTACATTTGCATATGTTTCACTATTATTTAAAAGGAATCTTGTTGTGCGTGTAAATAAGCGTTTTTTAAGTTTTTTTTTCTTTTCAAATAACGTTAGTACATAATTACTACTAAACTTTAATTTATACAGTCAATGAGAATGACATGTAAGGAAAGCATCAGAATGTTAGGCACATCTAATATTGTTCAACTTTTTGATGGATAAATATTATTTTATAAATGCTTAAAATTTTGACATGTATAAATTTGTCATGAGAATAAAAAAAAAATGTTGTCAGTTACGTGCTTTGTATTGGACTGGATACTTTGTACAAGGTTTTGTTTCCTCAAGTTGTATTGTTGGCTGTGTGCATGTCGTACATTTGATGTAACATATCAAGGATAATGTGGTGTCTTTTTCTTCTCTTTTTTGAAAGGAAACACATAGGCCTTGGTTTATTTATTCGGTCACTTACCATGGGGATTCTTCTGAAAGTTATTCATGGCTATTTCTTGCTAGTGTATATTTTAGTGCATTTGTTTTAATTTTGATGCACTCATATTCTTTATATTGTTCGCTATTTGTCAAACATTACCCGCGAGGTAAAAGATTAGTTGAATAAGGAAATATAATTTACAGAGACTACAAATGACATTTGAATATATTGTTGAAATTAACCTCTTTCCAAACTTTGTTCAAATAATGAATATATAAATGTTATGTAAAACAATTTACGGGAAATTAATACCAAGATGCTTTTGCTTAGTAACTTCCGGTTCGGATAGAACAATGCATATAAAGAGACCAGTGGGGGAGTTTGATACTGTTTGGTGTAAATGAAGAAAACAACCCCTCAGCCATGTTGATCGGTCGCTGTTTTCAACTTTTGAACAGAAAAGTAGAAATTTGTATCGCTTGCAAAATATTATTGCTTCATTTCTATAGAAAATATTAATAATTAGCACAGATACTTTTTGTGTTTCCCAAAAATTATTTGTTTGGTTATGTGGAAGTATTTAATTACAACTTTGCCTTTCAAACGTGTTTCCTTTCTTCAAACTTGCTTACCATTTTCATAGCATATCTATCTTAAATCGACAATTCTTTAACTATGTAGATAGATATCTGGCAAAGACATTTTCATTTAAGGTTGAAGCTGCCTGTATTTAATTTATATTTTAGTTTCATTTACAATGTTGTTAGTTCGTAGATACATTTTCTTTAATAGGTTTGATGCCACTAGAATTATTTTGACATGCCGCTGAAGCTTGAGTAGATACATCTACATTTACTTCAATATTGCTTTTTGAATGAACTATATCAACGATATTTGGCACAAATGCAATATGGGTTAGATTTGAGGATCAATAAAATCAATTTTAAGATCATTGAGTAAAAGAAACAACATTTCCTTTAAAATATTAATGTATTTATACAACCGGTGATAAATTTAAATACACAATTAAATAGTTTGAATAATCCTATTTGAATCAGTACTTGTTGGAGTGTATGGGTCCTGGGTGCCGACACTTGAATCAATTTGCCAGTCCATAATATAAATTGAACAAGCCTTGTTTATATTTAGAAATATCTGAAAGAAATAAAAAGAAATTGGAAAAATTTTATGCAGTGCATTCAATTTAATATAATTTGAAATTGAAATAAATTAAATCTTACCGAAAGATGCAATCTGATTGTTTCTGTATAACAATAAACTTCCGGATATTTAGGTCATTTAAGACAAAAGGGTTATGTTATTTTTAACTTATTCAAGATCAGAATTGAAACTCAGTACTTGAAAACGAAGGAAGAAAGAAAGGACAAACCAAATTGACATTTGGTGCTTATCCTACCAATTTATATTTTGATGAATTAATTGAGTATAGAATTTTTACGTTACATCACTTTTATAAAGTGAATTATACTTCCATTGTTACAAAAGCATCATGTTCCTTTTATCAATTAGATTCTATATACTTTGTGACATTTATCAAATTACTCACTAAACACTAATGGGAGTTACATACAAATTATAGACTACCCACTAACGTAATAAAGTCTGACATAAATTGGTAACATCATTTAGCTTAAAAGCATCCCAACATTTAGTGTTCGATACATTATTCGAGTATATCAAATATCACAAATCTACCAAAATGTCAATTCAATTAGGCAGCATTCACCCAGGAATATGTCTTGTTAATTTATTTCCCAGTGCGATGTGTATCATAAAGTGATGTTTTAATAATACCACATGCATTAGATATAGACATGTTTATCAAAAAACGACGGTTTAATTCATAACATAAATAATAACATTCTAAAACGCTTTGAATCTTTTGTAAAAACATGAACAACAAAGATGGCCAAATGTCAAAATTGAATAACATTCGAATACATGTTTTAAAGAAGTTTATAAATAAAAATATAGTTGCATTATCAATTTTTCCAAACCAGAAATCACGTATTTCTTCATTCTATTACTAGTCATACACAATAGTTTATGATGAAATACTTTGATTAAGCATAATGCATACGCTTCAGCGATTTGATAATTATCTTAAAAGTCTAGATATGAACCTCTCAATTTCACATTTCGTTACACTTCCTTTATACACCCCCCGTTTATTGGAACGATCTGCAAAAATTGTTCTAATCACATTCGCATAGCCCGGGTGTTAGCAGGCACGTGTATAATGATGTTTTTTGTTTGTTTTTTGTTGTTGTTTTAAATTTTTTACCTTTTTGTTATTTAGTTATTGATCTCAATAGCAACTCATAAACGAAATTGGGAGAAAGCGCTAACTTCTTTTTTCAATTTTGGGTCATTTTCACAATAATTATTCTTAATACATGGAATGAGCGAATGGTCTAAAATTTTGCACGCAAATATTTTGTCTAGATATACAAGACAATGAAACATTAATCATTAGAAATGATTCCAGTCCTGCATTGTCATAAAAGCTCAATGGAGTCCTTTTAAGCTGATGCTTGCAATATTGATTAAATATATATTAATATAATAATAATAAAATACAGAAATAGTTATCCGTTTTTTAAAGGCTTTTGATGCCTAAAAATCGCTTTTATTTTTATTTCCCAAAAGGTTTTTAATTTTGGTGTATATTTATAGAATCCAAACATTTACTCATCGGCCATTTACCAGAAACATCTTTACCATCTGTTGCTTTTTTTTTGCAATTAGTACAGTTATATAGAATAAATATTTTGTTATGGAAGTCAAAAGACGAGTTTGTATATATTTTGCTACTTTAAAGACACATTATTTCACATTGATCGGTACTTTGTGCAGTTTACAAGCATCTAACATTTCTCCTAAACAATCGTTTTAACATTATAAAATTCATGTTTACCATTTCTAAAGAAGTACTCATTATTTATTTGTTAATGTGCTTTTAAAAGGTCTTTTGTCCTTTATTTTAGTGCAAGTTGTTTTTCCAGTGCTTTGAAAAAACAAGCTTGAAAACTAAATTTGATGAATTTATCATCAAATAATTAGCAAAAAAAACATTGATCAATACTTGGAACTGTATTTATAAATCCACTTCCTCTTTATACAATCCTTAAGTGCACATGGCTTTTATGAATGAAACATGTTATATTTTACATATACAATAATCCGTATTGTCATATGGTTAAATAATGTGTCGGTCCACTGACATTGACGTTTCTAAACGGCACTCACGCGCATATCGAATGCTAACCATTATTTCTTTTTCCTGCTTTACATCGGAGCGTAATTATTTATTAAAACATATTCAAATAAAAAATCATGTCACATCTAAACGAGGATGATAGAACCTTTGACAAGATACTATCTAACTAACCTCTTGGTTAGCTTTACTTGTTTCCGATGAATTTCTTTCAATCACACTCAATGTGCTGTGATATTTATATACATGTTAATATATAAAATATGCTTAAAACATCTTTAACAAATCTAAAAAGGGCATGGACACTTACACGGCCATAATAGGACCAACTGCTGTAGAGAAAAAATCAGCTGAAATATATGTAAGATTTAGCACATTAGTTCTGCTGTCCGGAAATGGTATCCTGGAAAGGCAGACGACATCTCGCCAGAATTCATTACGATGAAATAGATTTATAGGAAATGTGAACAAGGTTTGATATTTGTGGTCAGTTATCAAATTAGGACCTGATATATAACTTTTATGGATTGGCACACATTCTCCTTATAATAACAAGAATTGCAATTCATTTATAATATCTTATTCTAAATATAATGTTTTGAACAATCTAAAAATAAAATAAATCGTTTATGTACACATTCAGTCATAACAGTAACTTAATATTATGCATAGGGAATTTGTTTGCAATGTAAGGTTTTCCAATTTGAAGTAATCTTAATTGTATTAATTTTCCAAATAATATAGAAAGTCTTTTAAAGCAACTTAGTATAATGACGTTTGAAATTCGTCTGCTTAATATATGGTTGTTACATTTCAATCAAATTTATAGTTTTGCTCATATATAAGCTACAAATTGATATCCCCCATTCACAATAATCGCCTTATTGGATTTGAAAAAGTATTATTACGGGGTCGCTGGAATATTGTGTGCAATTAGGTTTTGCCATAAGAATATCTTCTTTACGTGCTTCAACTTGTAACTTAAGTTTGACAGATTCTAAAAAGAAAACTAATGAACACTTAATCCGACTTCTTGCGCTTGCATTAACTTTACAACGGACGCTTTATACACATAATTGATTTGCAAAGAAAGAAAAAGCTACAGTACAAAAGTAACCAATGCATTTGGGTATAAGAAACTTTAGACATATTCAGTGTATATGCATTTCTAATAACAAAAATGGAATTCGGGAAAATGAAAATGATCAGAAAATAACATACCTTTCATAAAATAACATCTGTCTGTACACCACAACTATCCTTACACCACGACATAAAAATGACATTTGCAGAACAACCCCTCTTAATGCAAAGAGTATATTAAAAAATAATCAAATACACAGTGATTGTTTAATTTAATCAAACACTTAATGCGGCCTACATGGCATTGTTCAATTGAAGAAAGAAAGCAAATACTCAGAAGAGAATGTTTTCTTTATTGCAATTGAAACGAAAACTGTATATTAATACTGAATGGAAACACTATAATAGATATCTCCACTTTGTGACTATTAGTGTTCTATCCTGTTTTCCTTTTCAGAACCAATGAAAAACTAACTACTATATAACTATTGTGTTAAGATGTAACATGTTTTCGGAGAATTGTATTTTTATTAAAATTTGCTTAATTTTTTATGCATTACATAACCTTAAACCAACATTGTTTTTGAAATCTTAGTATCACAATATTTGTTTGCACTGGAAGTTAACAAGTTATTATTTTGATATCAGTATTTACTTTTTTTAAACTTTTATCCGAGGTATTTAAAGAAAGCAATAATGTTGTTTCCAAGCATGTGTTTTTATAACATTACAAATATGACATAGTACTTCTTATGTCAGTCACATTTACTGTTTGTCATGTCTCATCATAGCAAAACAATTTGTTGGTAAATTTGTCTGGATTTTGATAATGCATTATTTTTATACTGGAAATACGTCTCCTTGATAACATTGCTACTGAATAAAACGTCTACAAATTTTGCTCATACGTTTCACATTTGAAGGCTCCATGATAACCGCCATATGAACACATCTGTAGACGGCAGTTTGCACTTGGCATTATCGTCAATGAACATGTTCAATAAAACCGAGCCTGCAACATTTTCAATATTGACGTTTTATGCATTCTTTAGGGATTCTTTATTTCTCTTAATTTTATCGAAGATATTCACTTTTTTATTACGAAATAGTATCGGTTTTGACGATGTTCATCGGCTTTTTAACACCATTTTGGAGTTTTGATGCGTAGAAATTGACCAACGAAGGCCGTACATATAGTCCAGAACCTGTGTTTATTGGCATTCTAACTAGGTTTTCTATCTTCCTTGTGTTACCTGATAAGATGCCGACAAATATGCATAATCAGATGTTATGGACGTTATTAATACTGCTTTCATTGACATAAGGATTTTAACAATAATTATGACCACGTTTATAGTAGCTAAATTATAGGTGGAAAAATATCAAATTAAACTCGTTGACTAGGTAAAATAAGACATTTTTTGTGTCCATGATTAATTGCAGAGCAAAGGAATAAGAATAAAACTGATTGAACTAAAGAAAATAGTTAAGCCACTTTGGAGATGTGATACGTAAAATTGGACCCAAGGTGCTATCTTGTTTATTATATTTAAGAGATGTATAACACGGTAATACATACAGCGCCATATGTAAGTAGAATTTTCAACAAGATATATTTAAGAAATGTTTCTTAATTCATTAATCCAGACAAATTTACCAACAAATTGTTTTGCTATGATGAGACATGACAAACAGTAAATGTGACTGACATAAGAAGTACTATGTCATATTTGTAATGTTATAAAAACACATGCTTGGAAACAACATTATTGCTTTCTTTAAATACCTCGGATAAAAGTTTAAAAAAAGTAAATACTGATATCAAAATAATAACTTGTTAACTTCCAGTGCAAACAAATATTGTGATACTAAGATTTCAAAAACAATGTTGGTTTAAGGTTATGTAATGCATAAAAAATTAAGCAAATTTTAATAAAAATACAATTCTCCGAAAACATGTTACATCTTAACACAATAGTTATATAGTAGTTAGTTTTTCATTGGTTCTGAAAAGGAAAACAGGATAGAACACTAATAGTCACAAAGTGGAGATATCTATTATAGTGTTTCCATTCAGTATTAATATACAGTTTTCGTTTCAATTGCAATAAAGAAAACATTCTCTTCTGAGTATTTGCTTTCTTTCTTCAATTGAACAATGCCATGTAGGCCGCATTAAGTGTTTGATTAAATTAAACAATCACTGTGTATTTGATTATTTTTTAATATACTCTTTGCATTAAGAGGGGTTGTTCTGCAAATGTCATTTTTATGTCGTGGTGTAAGGATAGTTGTGGTGTACAGACAAATGTTAATTTATGAAAGGTATGTTATTTTCTGATCATTTTCATTTTCCTGAATTCCATTTTTGTTATTAGAAATACACTGAATATTTCCAACGTTTCTTATACCCAAATGCATTGGTTACTTTTGTACTGTAGCTTCTACTTTCTTTGCAAATGAATTATGTGTATAAAGCGTCCGTTGTAAAGTTAATGCAAGCGCAAGAAGTAGGATTAAGTGTTGATTAGTTTTCTTTTTAGAATCTGTCAAACTTAAGTTACAAGTTGACGCACGTAAAGAAGATATTCATATGGCAAAACCTAATTGCACACAATATTCCAGCGACCCCGTAATAATACTTTTTCAATCCAATAAGGCGATTATTGTGAATGGGGGATATCAATTTGTAGCTTATATATGAGCAAAACTATAAATTTGATTGAAATGTAACAACCATATATTAAGCAGACGAATTTCAAACGTCATTATACTAAGTTGCTTTAAAAGACTTTCTATATTATTTGGAAAATTAATACAATTAAGATTACTTCAAATTGGAAAACCTTACATTGCAAACAAATTCCCTATGCATAATATTAAGTTACTGTTATGACTGAATGTGTACATAAACGATTTATTTTTATTTTTAGATTGTTCAAAACATTATATTTAGAATAAGATATAATAAAATGAATTGCAATTCTTGTTATTATAAGGAGAATGTGTGCCAATCCATAAGAGATATATATCAGGTCCTAATTTGATAACTGACCACAAATATCAAACTTTGTTTACATTTCCTATAAATCTAGTTCATCGTAATGAATTCTGGTCAGATGTCGTCTGCCTTTCCAGGATACCATTTCCGGACAGCAGAACTAATGTGCTAAATCTTAGATATTTTCAGCTGATGATTTTTTTTCTCTAAAGCAGTTTGTCGTATTATGGTCATGTAAGTGTTCACGCCAATCTCAGATTTGTTTAAGATGTTTTAGGCATATTCTATATATTACACAGTATATAAATATCACAGCCCACTGAGTGTGATTGAAAGAAATACATCCGAAACAAGTAAAGCTAGCCAAGAGGTTAGTTAGATATTATTCAGTCAAAGGTTCTATCATCCTTGTTTGAATGTGATACAATTTTTCTTTAACTATGTTTTAATTAATACTTACACTCCGATGTAAAGCAGAAAAAAAACTAACGGCTAGCATTTGATATGCGCTTGTGTGCCGTTTAGAAACGTCAAAGTCAGTGGACCGAAACGTTATTTAACCATATGACGATACGGATTGTAACCATAAATTTGTTGTGCAAAGCACTGGGAAAAACAAATTGTACTAAAATAAAAGACAAAACACTTTTTAAAGGCACATTAACATATAAAAAATAAATAATATGCTTTTCTTTAGAAATGGTAAACATGAGTGTTATAATGATACAAAAAGTGTTTAAGGGAAATGTTAGATGCTTGTTATCTGCGCAAAGTATCGCTAGATGTGAAATAAAATGACCGATGAGTAATTGGTTTGATTCTATAAAAGTATAACAAAATTAAAATCCTTTTAGGAAATAAAAATAAAAGCGATTTTGAGGCATTAAAAGCCTTTAACGTATATTCATTTCTGTATTTTATTATTATTATATTAATATAGATTTAATCAATATTACAAGCATCAGCTTAAAAAGGACTCCTTTGAGCTTTTATGACATGTCAGGACTGGAATCATTTCTAATGATTAATGTTTCATTTGATGTATATCTAGGCAAAATATTTGCGTGCAAAATATTAGACCATTCGCTTATTCCGTTTATTAAGAATAATAGTTGTGAAAATGACCCAAAATTGAAAAAGAAGTTAACGCTTTCTCCCCATTTCTCCCAACATTTTTAAGTTGCCATTGAGATAAATAACTAAATAAAAAAATAAAAAATAACAACAACAACAACAAAAAAAACATCTTTATATACATAATTATTAATATAGCCTGCTAATACTCGGACAATGCGAATATGATTAGGACAATTTTTGTAGATCGTTCCAATAAACGGGGTATATATGAAGTGTAACTAAATGTGAAATTGAAAAGAGAAAATGTAAAGTTTGATTTCTAGACTTTAAGATATTTATCAAATCCATGAAGCGTGTGCATTATGCTCAATCAAAGTATTTCATCATACACAATTCTTACATGTGTATGACTAGTGATTGAATTAGGAAATACGTGTTTTTCGGTTTGGAAAAATTGGAAATGCAACTATATTTTTATTTATAAATTTCTTTAAAACATGTATTCGAATATTATTCAATTTTGACATTTGGCCATCTTTGTTGTTCATGTTTTTACAAAAGATTCAAAGCGTTTTAAAATGTTATTATTTATGTTATGAATTAAACCGTTTTTTGATAAACATGTCTATATTCAATGCATGTGATATTATTAAAACACCAATTTATGATACATATCGCACTGGGAAATATATTAACAAGACATATTCCTGGGTGATTGCTGCCTAATTGAATTGACATTTTGGTAGATTTGTGATATTTGATATACTCGAATAATGTATCGAACACTAAATGTTGGGATGCTTTTAAGCTAAATGATGTTACCAATTTATATCGGACTTTATTACGTTAGTGGGTAGACTATAATTTGTATGTAACTCCCATTAGTGTTTAGTGAGTAATTTGATAAATGTCACAAAGTATAGAATCTAAATGATAAAAGGAACCTGATGCTTTTGTAACAATGGAAGTATAATTCACTTTATAAAAGTGATATAACGTAAAGATTCTTTACTCAATTAATTCATCAAAATACAGTATATAAAATTGGAAGGATAAGCACCAAAGGTCAATTTGGTTTTTTCTTTCTGTCTTCCTTCGTTTTCAAGTACTGGGTTTCAATTCTGATCTAGAATAAGTTAAAAATAACATAATTGTTTTAGTCTTAAATGACCTACATATTCGGAAGTTTATTGTTATACAGAACTAATCAGATATTTCATCTTCCGGTGAGATTTCAATTATTTCAATTTCAAATTAAATTAATGCACTGCATACAAATTGGTCTAATATATTGTTATTTCTTTCAGATATTTCTTAAAAATAAACAAGGCTTGTTCGATGGTAAATTGATTCAAGAGTCGGCAACCAGGACCCTTACACTCCAAGAAGAACTGATTCAAATGGGATTATTCAAACTATATAATACGTATTTAAATTTATCACCGGTTGTATAAATACATTGATATTTTAAAGAAAATGTTGTTTTTTTACTCAGTGATCTTAAAACCGATTTTATTGATCCTAACACCTAACCCATATGGTATTTATGCCAAATATCCTTGATATAGTTCATTCAAAAAGCAATATTGAAGTAAATGTAGATATATCCACTCAAATTTTTCAGCGGCATGTCAAAATAATTCTTGTGGCATCAATTATATTAAAGAAAATGTATTTACGAACTAACAACATTGTAAATGAAACTAAAATATAAATTAAATACAGGCAGCCTCAACCTTATATGTAAATGTTTTTGCCAGATATCTATCTACATGGTTAAAGAAGTGTCGCTTTAAAATAAATATGCTATGAAAATGATAAGCAAGTTTGAAGAAAGGAAACAAGTATGAAAGACAGAGTTGTAGTTACAGAGTACCACATAACCTAGCAAATACTCTTTGGAAAACAAAAGAAGTATTTGTGCTAATTATTAAATTGTTTTTTCAGAAATGTAGCAATGGTATTTTGCAAGTGATACAAATTTCTACTTTTCTCTTCAAAAGTCGCAAACAACATCCGATCAGCTTGCCTAGGGGTTGCTTGCTCCATTTACACCAAACAGTATAAAATTTCCCCCACTGGTATGTTTATATGCGTTGTTCTATCCAAACCGGAAGTTACTAAGCAAAAGCACTTTGGTTGTTTTGATTTCCCGTCAATCGTTTTACTTTACATTTACATATCCATTTTTAAACAAGGTTTTGAATGAGGTAAATTTAAACAATATGTTCAATGCCAAATGCAGTCTCTGTAAATTATATTTACTTATTCAACTAATCCTCAAGTTCCCGGGTGTCGTTTGACAAATTACGAACAATATAAAAAATATGAGTACAACAAAATTAAAAAGAAATGTACTAAAACTATACACAAGCAAGAAATGAAATAATTCTAAATAAATTTTAGAAGAATCCCCATGGTAAGTGCGTGTGACAGAATAAATAAACCAAGGTCTATGTGTTTCCTTTCAAATAAAAAGAAACCAGACACCACATTATCCTTGATATGTTATATCAAATGTACGGCATGCACCCAACTAATTACACAACTTGAGAAAACAAACCGTTGTAAACAGGTATCCAGCCCAATACTAGGCACTTAACTGACAACACTTTTAATAATTCTCATGACAAATTTATACAAGTCAAAATTTAAGCATTTACAAAATAATGATATTTCTTTAGCAAGAAGTTGAACCATATTAGATGTGCATTACATTCTGATTCTTTCCTAACATGTCACGCTCATTATTGGTATTAATAATAGATTAGTAGTAATTATGTGGCAATGGTAACGTTATTTGAAATATAAAAAAACTGCAAAAAAACACTCGCATACCCGCTCCAAAAAGCTTGTGTTTTTTTGTTTTTTTTTTTTTTTTTTTTTTTTTTTTTAATTAATAGTGAAACACGTGCAGATATAAAGTTTTAGGTGATGACAATTCTTGGAGATGAGTTTTTTTTTTTAAAAATTGTTACACTTAAATCTAATTCGGTTTTAAAAAACACTGAATAAATTCACAAGTAAACCACGAAATGCATAACTGCATATGCTGACTGACATCCCTATAAACTTTCAAGACTCAAGATCAAAACAATTTGAGCTACGCACGACGCAAGCTAAAAATTGCAAATTTATATCAAGTCAACAGCAATAACTCTACACAACATGCTGGGAAGTTTTTTTCTATGTAAAAGGCAGTCCCTACAAATCTGAATACTTATTCATGCAAACGCCAAGGTGTCCAACACATGTTGATAAACATTTCTGTCAAGCGTCATGACTCAATGTCAAATACGTTTTGTACTACGCTCGACGAAAAGTGAAAATTGCATATATTTACTTAGTCATAAGCAATTGCTCTTACAAAACTAAATTAATCTACACGCAGACCCTAGATGCAAAACTTCAATGCTGATCAACATTACTGTTTAGTTTGTTAAATCTAGCTAAAGAACCTTTAGAGCTTCATATATATTTGGCACGACATCAGAACGCACACATGAACACACGGACGCAAGTTCTAATATACGGACGGACAATACCTATTTAAACCCCCACGCCCCCCCCACCTAGAAGTTGGGGAAAACAATTTCCCTATTAATAATTGTTTGTTATAATTATTTAAAATATTTATTTATATTAGTTGAAAAAACACTCTTTTAACTGTTAGAGTAAAGTAGCGATATACGTCAATACAATACTTCAATCAGTAAGATGTGAAATTCTAACTGTGCATGCGTGGACGATTTGCTATTTATAGAAAATAAGCATATTCATCGTTATGCTATTTTGTTGTCAAAATTATCAAGAGTGGTTCTAATATTGATCAATATATTGATTAATATTGATGACAAAATAGAAATACCTTCCACTCTTTATGTGTTTTCAAAATAATGAAAAGGTTCACCAATATTAAATTGATGTTAATGTTTCTTTTTTTACGGACAATTTGCCTTGAAAGAAAGATTTATAAACGTTATTTAGAGAACAAAACCATACTTTTAGTAATTATCATTTCTAACGAAAGTGCTTGTATCGTTTATAAACTTTAAATGCAAATTGGTAATTTAATTGTCCATGCTTCATAAAGTTTCCTTCATTCTGTAATATTTATAGATTAATTAATAATAGTAGTCGGTAAATTAATTGTCATTGACAGGAATAGCACAAAATATTTATAGTGACAAATTACCTTTTTTGTAAATCGATATTTATGACTATAGAACTTTGGGTTTACTTTGTAAGAAAATGTTTATTAGAGACACAGAAAATATAACATCGATTAGTTGTTGCACATTTGTTTTAATAACAAACATAGCTTTTGCGAACCTTTGTTAACTCAAAACGCACTTGTGATGTGATAGTAAATTGATTTCAAAGATGATATAAATGTATTGAATTCAAGGACTTCTTTGTTTAAATGACGTGACTGATGTTAACGACACCAGCATTTAAACAAAACTACTGGCTGTCTCTCAGGTGCGTGATTACTGAAAGGCTTGGACGCTAATTTCAACATATTCATTATCCCTCATGTACAGACTCAATCAAACCGAGTCTGCAATTTTCAAGTAATTTTGCTGTGATTAATGCTTCCGAGAGATTACTTTGTTTCCAGAAGTTTATACTTCACAACAGTAGGTTTCCAGTGCTGTGTGGAAGCTTTAAAAAGTTGTCCCGTTCTTCACTTCAGTGTTGTTATATTTTTCTGGTCCTTCGGGATCATTGATGCCAGCACTATTAATTGTTGAGAATTGAGTACCGCTCAAGCCGGTGTTACGAGGGATTTTGTTCTTATTCATTATCCCTCATGTTCAGACTCAATCAAACCGAGTCTGCAATTTTCAAGTAATTTTGTTGAGATTAACGCTTCCGAATTTTTATCAATACCGTTTATGAACATGCTTTAATCAACATTTTGAATTTTATCACCTTTGGTTTTCATATTTTTTTAGCTTAAAATTTGTTTTTTGGTTTTGTTTCGACATGTAAACGTAAAATGCAATCAAAGATGTTATAATTCCAATCCTTTATGATTGTTCTGCACGATATTATTGGTGTGTTTGTGATCATTTTAGTTCACTGTATTTGCTAATTTTCTTAATGAATAGTGCCAGTAATTTTTACAAGACACATATCATGTAAACTATCACACTGACTTTGGTATATGAAAAAAATGACATAAAACAAATATATGCATGGGTCTTTGAAAACAATAGATATTGTTTCAATTGTTATGTATTTATCAAGATATAAATGTTACAAAGGCCCTCAAATAGCTATATATAACAAACAGGTTGTTTCAATTATTTCGTTATTGGTCAAATAGTAGGAAGCTATAGGGATTTTTCAGTTTACCCTCTTGAATAGACTAAATCAAAACCACAGTTTTAATTTTTTTGCAA
>NW_026855114.1:0-34735 GCF_026571515.1 Ruditapes philippinarum
CCTTGACTTTAAAACAATTTTTGATAAAAGAAGAAAAGTGAAAAAATGTATTTTGAAAAACATTAAAACTCATGTAATGTACAAGTCGTTAAACAGAAGAAAACAATACATGGTTTAGATATATGGCAAAAAAATAATTTGGAACTGTAACAGAACACCAATAATAAAAAAGCTTTTTAAAAGTAAATATGATAGCGTTGTCGAGCCTTATGGGCATATAGTTATCATGATATAATATCTCAACAGCTGGTAAAGTTAATTTCAATTTTCATTTGATAGAATAATTAATAAATAATGTTAAAGAAATTGAAAATATCGTAAAATGTAATTGATACATTTCCTTCATTTAATTGTCACAAAATTAAGCAAATTATGAATTCATGATTAACGTTGTACAACGAGGCTACGAAATAATAAGCATCTTTACGCCCGGCAAACTGTCGCTCCACTTCAAAATTGTAGTGTGCGGTAAAACGAGCGAACGGCATTTCCAAGATAGAGCGGAAGGCCGATTTAAACGGGAAATTGTGTTGTTAATGTTTTTGTCTTTTGTATTTTTTCGAAAAACGCAAAATGCAGTTCCGTGTAGGATTGTTTTAGGATTTCAATGATCTAAGCTGTTACAAAACAAAATTATTCAGATTTGGTTTGGTTGTGTCTGTACATGAGGGATAATGAATAAGTGCAACATCCAAAGTATTAAAGTTGTACATTTAGCCTTATATACAGCAGATATTGATTGTCGAAACAACTAACTGTAGACGTTATCACATGAAGAACTGTTTTGGTCACTTTCAAGCCTGAATTTTCAACCGAGCCTGCAACATTTTCAATTTTGCCGTGTTCGGCTTTCTTTAGGGATTCTTATTTCTTTCTATTTTATCGCCACATCAGCGTTGTTTGTGCCGTGTGGAGGCCATTAAAAGTCGCCCCGTACAATCAATCAGGGATGTTATATTTCCGATCCTTGAAGATCGTTCAGCGCGACATAATTGTTGTGCTTGTGTTATTTTAGTTCTTTCTATTCGGCATCTTTCTTGTTGGGTGGTTCCAGTATTCCTAAATTGAATACTGTTAAATCACCTTTAGGATATGTGGCCTGCTTTTTAAATTTGTCTTTTGACGTCATATCTGTGATATGCAGGCTTCATAACCTCAGATCCCCTTTCAAAATTCCATTTTATTTAGTTCCGCTCATTGTTTTCTCGTTTAGGACACATGCATTTTTTTCTTGGAGACCATATGCCGCTTTTCATGGAATGGCACTAACGTGTCACATTGAAGGTTCCATGATAACCACCATAGGAACACATATGCGGATGTTTCAAAATTCTAAATTTTGCCAGTTCCTGATAATGTTGAATTTTGCTAAAGTCGGTGCTAGGGGGCGTGGACGGTAGTTTGCACATAAACAGACTCAATCAAACCGAGCCTGCAACATTTTCAATTTTGCCGTGTTGAGCTTTCATTTAGGGATTCATATTTCTCTCTATTTCAACAATAGATGAGAAATGTATTTTGCCATCACCTTGCAAATACAACTGATCATTACAAAGCTGCAAAAGATATGAAATGTTGGTAAAATTTTGAAATTGGCATTATATCGCACATAAAGATATTTATCGAAACACATATAACGGGCAGGAATGTTAAGTATGTTTTTCACATGACATTGTCATTCACTAAAATGGCTCCAAAAAAGAAACAGTTATTTAAGAAATGTTTAAGTTTTCAGACGGTTTAAAAATGCAATCGAACAGTTCTTTTTAAACATGAAAGGAAAGTATAACACTGAAAGAGTCTTAAGTTGCTAGCCAATATCACACTATTGCTTTTAATTTATTAGATTTATATTAAAAGAACAACAAAAACTTTAGTGATTCTTATTTCTCTCTATTTCAACAATAGATGAGAAATGTATTTTGCAATCACCTTGCAAATACAACTGATCGTTACAAAGCTGCAAAAGATATGAAATGTTGGTAAAATTTTGTTACTGGCATTATTTCGCACATTGAGATTTTTATCGAAAACCACATACATTGTATAACGGGCAGGAATGTTAAGTATGTTTTTACCCTCTACAATGCCTCCAAAATAAAGACAAAGACAAAGACAACACATTTATATATCGCAAAAATGTATTAAATATTCGATTGCGCTGTACATTATTAAGACTATATACACATATGCTTGATCAAGACAAATAGAAACAGTTATTTAACAAATGTTTAAGTTTTCAGACGGTTTAAAAATACAATCGAACAGTTCTTTTTAAACATGAAAGGAAAGTATAACACTGAAAGAGTCTTAATTTGCTGGCCATTATCACACTATTGCTTTTGATTTATTAAATTTAAATTAAAAAGACAACAAAAACTTTAAAGGGAATTTTTTCTCTATATTGAACATTAACGAATCATTCAGTATGAAAATTATTGTAGTCTTATGTTGCCAGGCAATATCACCCTATTGCTTTCACTTATTAGAATTAAAGCAAAAAAAACAACAACAACAAAAAAAACAACAACAAAAAACAAAAACTTGAAAGTAAATATTTTCTCTATATTGAACATGAACGAATTCTGCAGTAAAATAATTATTTACGTAATATTTTGCGTAATATAGATAACTTATTATAGATATTTTTATGAAAAACCTGAAATTCTAGTTTTTAAGTTTTTAAGAACTTTTCTTAGAAAAAAGCTATTTAAACCTAACACAGATACATTTTTTGAAATGAATTTTAAATAATCATCTCACCCATAACAGTGAAATTGATGAAAGCTATTATTTGACTCGTGGTGAAGATCTCACAGGCCATTACCAGTAATGTACTCAATAACCTGAACATTATTCCACCACAGGAAAACAGAAAAAATAACTCCACTAAGACATAAAGCGGATAGGATTTACCGGTAATTAAGCCAATGACATAAAATGTATGGAGAAACAGAATTACCGAGTATTTAGGCTGTATCTTGAGAGAAAAATGTAACGTTGGTCAGAATACTCCATTAGGAAACCGTTTTTATTGGTTTTAATTTGTCAGATTTTTATTGTGAAAAAAGTAACAGTACAAAACGTTTAGTCACATTGTACACATGAATATTAACATTAAGAATAACTATCACTGGCCCATGATAAATTAACATTACAAAAATAGTGAGAGGCAATAATATATTATATCATGGCAATGCATAGAATGTCAAAATATATCTGTTAATGTCCATTAGGCTATTACATGTTTTCCTTCTTTCAGAACTGATAAAGTAAAAAACAACAACAAAAGATACAAAGGTATCTAAAACAACCAAACTGGGTCAAGCGTCTGCTAAAGGATAGTAGATAAGGATTTTGTTTACAGATGATACTTTTATATGGCCTAGTAGTCATATCTGCCACGTACATAATTGTATGACGAGACAGCCTAATCTGAATGAACTGTACCTGGCGGGTGGAAATGGTATTTTCTTTAACAGAATAATACATCGCATAATGTTGTTTGCAATTGATATAAAATAGATCTATTGTCAACAATTCTGCAGAGCGCATGTGTTTTGCCTTTTAAGTTAGAAATAGAGAAAAATGTAAAAGAGATATGCTTAATTATTTAAAATAATGTTTCCTTTTTAAAACTAACCGAAACAAATACTTCGAATCTAGTTATTTATATTTTAATTAAACTTATAAGTGTGCAAGTACAAAATGTACTAAAATGTATGGTCGCTGATTTGTGTCATTCGTTGTTTCATTCCGCCACCCCGCCAAGCGAAAAGTCGAGAATTGACATGTTAAAATGGTAGGGCGCGGGGCGCAAGAACGCAAAATAGCGGGGGCGCGGAGCGAAAATTCGACATTTCATTGTAATACGGCGGGGCTGCAAAGCAATATATTTATTGTTATAGGACTCTTATTAGAGTGATGTTGTTCGCGCCTCCGCCAAATTATTATTAATCAGAGATCAATCATTAAATCCTTTGTGATGATATCATTCTACAATCCTCTATATCTTACATCAGTCATTTTCACTTAAATGATCTATTGTTCAAAATTGTGCATTAGCCTCCATTTTTGGATCGACATTGTTTCATTTCATCTAATATTTATTACTTTTTAAACAAGGAAATTTCACAAATAAAGTTGGTAAACAGAACTGAGAACAATCCTTAAACGAAGAATTTATATATGTTAACAGATGATTTATTAAATCTCATAAGAGCTTTTATTCCTTTCTAAGACCAATTGCATACTCCTCTTCATCTTTACATATATACTTATATGAACATGATAAAATGAATACACTCAGGTAATGTCAGACTATAAATGTAAAGAAATTGTCTATATTCTCTACACTATCATATTTACTATTATACCTGTAACAGTCTGTAACCTTAACATACGATACTGCCTGTGCCAATGTAATGTTCTGCTAAAACTCTTTACAGTCTGGTTGTACAGGCGTTTATGCACGTTAATGTCGCTTTTATTTAAAACCTGCGTCGTGATCTGTCCAGAATAATGAAAGATTGAAAGCCCATAGTGCAGCTAGATATACTAAACCGGAAGAACGGAAACCCATAAATATCTAACTTTTTATGCTGTCCAGATTTTGTTCCTGTATTTTGCACTATAATTTTCCTTTAGATACAATATATGTTGTAATAAAGTCGGGTTCAGAATACCAAACGCTGAGTCCCATTTTAAGGAAGACTTCATTTTATGATTTGTTGATACTATGAACGCCAGATTAAGCATCTGATACTCATAAATCTGAATGAATAACATATTGCATCAGATAAATAAAACAATAACTGAACTATGTTATGACATAATATTGATAGATTCCTAAATTTTAACCTCAAACATTGGCATGCTCTCTTTTGTTAATAAATATGTTGTGGCGAAATTCTTATTGTATCTACACATCTGTTTATTAGATTTAGACAGGACAGGAATCTATGCATTGTATTGAGGTAGGGCATCAAATACTTTAACTTAGTACATGTATATGATAGATACATCAACATCAACGAAATTTAGATGTGGCATCTAGTACAGACTAGTATAAGTAATTGGAGATGTTGGGTCAAATTTTGCAATCTCTTAATGTAATTTAACGTAGTAGCTTTGCATTGCCCGTTAAAAATCTGGTTTATGCATTTGATTTTGTTTACCTTCTTCCATAATTTAATTTATTTTTAATAAGATTTAAATCAATAATTTAAGACTGAAAAAAAGCCAAAGCTATTTTACTGCATGTTAGAGGCTTATCACTTGAAGAGGGCATCATTGCATGTCATTAAATTAGTAGTGGCAGTTTACCTGTCTTATTTATATGGTCAATGTCGTTCTTTTAGAATGCCCTTCAAAAGACAATTTCACATTTTAACGATACATAATTAATAAACGTTTATACAAACTACTTCAGATTTTAAATGTTTTTAACTGCAGACCTTTATCAAGTTCACATTTCTTTTATCAAAATACAAACCCCAAACAAAAAAGGCTGTTTTAATTGTTCACAACTATAACGAAGCAAAGAAGGCAGAAACTATACTATATCTATTAGTATGGGAAACTAATAAATGAAGTAATTTCTTGGAATGTTTGTCAATACCGTATCCGTACACTTTGAACTTTTGCAACGTATCTAATTAATAAAGGTGGATTTTTAGCTTGTCTTGTAACGTGTTACCAAAATGTATTCAGACCTCTTCATGTAAGGGGGATGAGAAGACTGCAGCTGCCGTGCATGAAGCTGCTAATCTGCAAAATGTTCCATTTGCCTTGTAAGGCGACCTTTCATGTTTCCTTTTCGTATTATTTTATCATTTTCGTTTTTATACAGGTCTTTCTTTTTTATGACATGTAACATAACTTTCTTATAACTGAATAACGTATGTGTTTTGTTGTTTGGTTTTTGAGCTGAAAATATAGATTTCTCTAGAGAAAAGAAATAGCCGCTTCATTTAAGTATGTAAGCTTGAATGTCATAAAAACAAGAAAACAATTTTAAGACTTATTTGGCTTTATCAATACGATGAACAATACGCTTTTCATAAAAAAGAAGATGGGGTATCAGATACATAAAATGAGATATTTTATCAGCTCCTTCAATAATTTGATATGTAAATTTCAGTCAGTAGCTTAAGAAAGGGCACTGTCCGTATTAATGTGATGCCCTTTTGATTTCATTGTTATTGTCATATAGTGTTTGCCTGTCTGAATCAATGTATAACAGTTTGTCTGTGTATGTCTTATTAATTCATTGACTGCATCCATTATTATTTAGCTGTTTATACGCATGATTGTATGTATGGATGGAATGATGTGAATATAAAATTTCAAAGATCGTAGGATAATTAATTTTGTATATAAGCAAATCCATAACCCCTTTTATGATTTCTGGAAAAAAAACGAGATTAATTTCTTAACATTCAACTATAACATTTAACGTCTTGAAAGAGCTGTGAGCAATGAAAAAATAATATACCAATTACAGAACCGTAATAAATGTAAGATTTGAAGTAATACTGAACATATATCATTAATGGAAAATTGCCTCTTTCAAAGTCCGCCGTGATTTCAATTATCGTATTTGCAAATGGTACTTACTCAATTTATTAGAGAGATGAAATATATTATCGCCTCGTCTTTCGACATATAAAAATTGAACCATATTTACACAAAATAAGTTTTGCTATTTCGTCTACATTTATTTAGATCATCATTTTGTAAATAATAGAAAAAACTAGTTATTTTCATATTCGTCTCTGAAATCCTTTGTAATTAAACATGCTCTGAAGCTATGATTATCACTGAAGACGAAGAAACTATTGGCGCCTACTTCAGTGTGAAGTGATTTTTAAAGAAAATAGTTTCGCAAGCTTATTTTTTTAAAAAGCCGGGATCAAATTATGTTGTTTCTATTTTTTGAGAGAAATTGTATTAAAAAAAAATGAAATTAATGTGTGTTATGCATAAAGATGGTCATTAAATTCACACGTATTCTTTCATTGTATCTATCGTAAGTTTACGGCATCTTATCGGAATACAAATGAACTGGTGTTATAAAACTAAATGTTTAGTGTGCACTTAAATATGCACACAACATGCCTATAACGTTTATTCATCTCTTTGAGCTTATAAATATACTCATATGTTTTGATAAACCTTGCGAAGAAAAAATGTTATAACTAACCAGTTCAATATTTATGATACGTTTACATCAGCTGTAAAATAGTGAAAAACCTATAATGTAATAGCTAATGACATTGACGTGTCACACAGTTTGTGCAAGGCATCCATAAATCATAGTCTTCTTTTAGCGTGTAGACAAATGTTCGTATTGCTTTGTATAACATATTCTAATTCCTGTCTTAACATCAGACTAAACTGAATGAAACAGCATAATAAATGAAATGGTTATTGACCTCTCTTTTGAAATGGAATAGATTAGTTCTGCCATGAACTGCTTATACGACATCGGAATCCATCCACCAGATTTAAAATGTAAGGTTTGTTTTGTGACAAAATATATCAACTCCCTTGAGAATATCTGTTTAACAGTTTTTAAAGCTGAAAAAATAAGAAAAAGAAGAAGAGAAAACTTAAATAAATCGTTCAAATATTTCAAGACCTAAGATAATACGACTAATATTAAATCTCATTCTAAAGATCAAAGACTTATAAAATAACTTAACTCCTCCGAGAGTTTCTGCTTATCATATTTGTTTTTATGCTAAAAATGCTAGTCTTTATAATCTTTACTATCATTTCTTTGTTTACTGAAATTAACCTTCAATAATTCTCTGTCTTTCACATTTTTGATTGCTTCATTGATAACTTAATTTTCACGTATCAGATTCAAACAGTAATATTGGTTTGCGATAAATAACAAACAACTCATTTGAGAGTTCTGGTAGTTTTAATATTTTGATCATTCTTGAATCTGTCCAAAATTTAGAGCAAAAAACATTTCATTTGTCTTTTGTGTTTAGTAACGAAAACGTAAAAATATATCAGTTATAATAATTAAAATATTCTTCAGACATAAGACACCAAGACTAATGTAACTTGTTATTCTAAAGATCAAAAATTGGTATGAATATTTCAAGCTCATGAATAACTCGTTCGAGATACTTATTAAGAATAGAATATTCAAACATTATTGTTATCATTTAAAATTAAAATTTAAAAGTATTGCATTCACAAAATTCGATGAAAACTAGATAGAATCGTGGATTTAAATAATATGAAAACCACGTACTAGGAGGTGATTACAATTGTCACAATGGGAGCTTTTTATATAACCGGGTTAAGATGAATGTTTGTGATTTAGAATAAAATGTTTAGATTGGTATCCGATATACATGTAAATTATTTCTGTCGAAGCAAACCGAGAGATACGTGATGTGGCATTGTAAACACGCTTCATTAAAATACATGATACCAACGTTAATCATACAAGTATAAGCAATAGTTAAGTAACATTTCATTCAGTCAATAGTTATATGGCCAGTGAGTACGATTTTGGAAATGTAAAAAATACAAATAAAAGGTTGCATTTTCGAGTCCTAATGGTCCTTCAGTAAACGGCTGTCTTCGGTGGTACAAATGAGAAGGAAAACAATGCTAAAAGATGAAAACTACAATACTTGGTGATTTCCTTATTTGTTGTTTATTCTATGCCTTTCTCTTGTTTTGACTCTTGGCGATATCATTCTTATTCTATAGATTTAATTAATTATGGACTCTATACTCTTTCTTTTATGTTATATATGTTAACATTTGTATTCACGTTTCATATTTGAACTATTACACATCGTGAAGTGATAAATCATTTTAAATTATGTCGTAACATAATGCCACTTGTCCGCAGAGTAGTCTCAAAAAAGTCTCAAAACAATAACATAATTTGATAGCGACATCTTCTACCTCGC
Organism: Ruditapes philippinarum; assembly: GCF_026571515.1. NCBI lineage: Eukaryota > Metazoa > Mollusca > Bivalvia > Venerida > Veneridae > Ruditapes > Ruditapes philippinarum. Next base: position 8,946 of record NW_026855114.1, read on the forward strand.
AAGTGGTTAATATGTAAGACAATGTCTGGCCTATCACAGCGAAGAAGTGACAAACTATGAGTTATTGCATCCAACTACTGAACTATTAAATGTGTCTGCACACATGGAACACAAGGGAATAATTTCTCAGTCTATGTATGGGTAACAAATTTACAAATTTGTCAGCAAGTATTAGGGCTGATCTTGACATTGATTGCTATACAATAATACATCAATAAAGAACACAAAAGCACTTGACATAACAGGAAACTACATTTCGACCTGGCCATTTAGAGTTCATCGCTGCATACAAAATTTATAAGCTGGGTAAGAACTATTAGATTATACAAAACAAATAATTGCTTTTTAAATAAAAAAAAACATCGTTCTGTGCTCTTGAAAGATTATCAGCTTTTACACGAAAAGCACTAATAAAAATGAAATCTCAGAGGAAATTCTAACACGACAGAACATGGTAATTATAAATGATAAGTTAATTATCAGAGTATCTAAATTAGCAAGAACTGTATTATTTGGCATTGATGCTATTAAATTACAATTAAATAAGTACATTATTTTTAGAGAATAAATAAACGATAATTAGTTTGTTTCCTTTTGTCTTCAAACGCAATACATTTTACTGATGTAATTACAAAATGATACAATTCAATTTGATGGCATTTGTATCTAGGTTCAGTAGCGAAACTAAAATTTCAAATTCAGTCATAATTCATAATTTAATAATGTATGGTATATGGATATCTAAAAATGCTAAGCTAATTATCAAAGTATTCAAATTATCAGAAACTCTTGTTTTGTCATTCATTATATTAAATTACAAACATGTGTTTATTATTTGTGAAAATAGTAAAACGATGATGACTATGTTTTTTGCTTTCTCTATAAACTAAATACATTTTAATGTTGTTATTACAAAATGATTTAATTCAACTATTCTTTTGTATCTAGGTTCAGTAGAGAAACTTAAATGTCAATTCGGTCGTTATTCCAAGGGCACACAAATACGATTTATTATATTGGAAGAGAAAATGACTTTAATTTGTTTGTTTTTTAATTATAATAGTATTTTAACTGACACGACGACTTATTTAGAAGTCAAATTTACATCTAAGCAGGCGTAATGATGAATGGTGTAGTTACTTTCTTTGTCTAAAATAGAGAAATAAGAATCCCAACACGGCATAATTGAATAATAGGTAATATGCTGGTCCCTGGATCATCTTCTTTATCTATAGTTATATTTACATTTAAATGTAAATTGTCATTGTTAAACAGTCCGAAAAATGAAACGTCCAGTGCTTACATTGTTTTTGATAATCTTAAACAGACGGTAAGAAAAATTAATCAAATTGTACATGAAAAAATATTACCACATCAGATAATTATTGTCTTTTATCATAAACAAGAAACAATACTACCTTGGCTAAACGTTTAGTTTGTTAGTGCGTGTAAAGTTGTCTATTATCTTATAAAACAGGTTTAGAAATGTTGATTTCTCTAAAGAATAGGAGTTATTATTTGCAAAAACATAGTGTGTATTTGAGTATCTTTTATTGTATAAAGATTAACATCAATATTAATGATATTTTGCAAAATACAAAAGGGACAGAAAACTTTTTTGTCGCTTGCTTATTAGTACAATTGTCACGAACATTTAGAATATTGGCAACACGAAGCACATACAAACGCTGTGGCTTTTAGAGAGGGTTCAATTAATTTTGAGAAGGTGCTTTAAATTTTGAGAAAGTTTATGGTACATTTCAAAGTTTATAATAGAAACATCTAGTGTGACATGGTGTCATTATGCTTTAACCTTTAATTTCCTTAATTATGATTGTCATTGCTTTATAGCGTGTTTGTTTTAATATTCAGTTTAAAAAATGGATGTTTAATGTAGTGTACAAGTATTAGGGAAATGATTTTAGTCGACACAAAAGCTTTACAAATTTTGATTTTAGTTTTGCGAAGAACATGCATGAACTTTTTTTACAGAATTGACATTGTAAAATGAGCTGTGTCAGTTATACAAACAATCTTTGATTGACGTTATACCATGTTTAAGGCTCAAGTGATTTCTTATGTTAGATGGTAAAGCTATTACAGAAAAGCCATGTTAATTAAACTATATTTACAAATGCATTAATATGTTTTGAATACCATATACTTCATATAACTAGAACTTATATCACTACATTAGACATGCTTTTCCCCTGGTTTTGGTAAGCTTTTAAAGAGTGAAAAAGTAAGACAATTACTTCAAACAATACTTTTCTTCCAATACATGGTATGTGTGATCGCAATCACACAATAAGCTAGAATCCCATCCTGAGGGAGATATATCTCTTAGTATACATTTATTATATTCTCCTCGAAATAGCCTGCTTAACAATACGCTTAAATTAATGAATTACCTAGCGGTTCTGTTGTGTTTAAATTTTCTGAACCTATGTCTGCCAAAACTTTGCTTCGTTTCAGCTCTTATACAATTAGTTTGTGTTGTCTTTGATGTAGCACAGTGTCAATATATTCAGTTTTGTTACATGTATTTTTATCTGGCAAATCAGGAAAATTAAACCCAATTCTGTTAATGTTTATTTAATACCGCTTAAGCCGGTGCTATAGGGCATGAAAAATGTTGCACTCTACAATATATTTAATGCATAGCTTGAATAAAAGCGATTTTGCAATTGCTTCCTGTTTTGATTTGCATTGTTATCAAAATGACATGCAATTGAATATATTTAAGTTGTATTAATTCAAGTTCAGCATTCGAATACTGTGCATGCGCAAGTGATGTTTACAAGGCACTTTTACTTTAACGTCATAACGAAATATTCACATATTTAAGCCTACTTTACAAATTGAAGTCTGCTAAAACTCTCTCAAATTCTACAATTAGATTATGCACAAAGTGAACTTAAAAGCAACCATGTTTCCTCTATCTTTATTAGCTGGTTCTGCAGGTCTCTTTGTAATAATATCTTAAAATTATTAGGATTACCAATAACAACTATCTAATATTGCATGATCTTAAGTTCAGAAATCTTGTGAAACAGTCACCTATTACCCAAACAGTGCATCTAAAAATGGTTTTCTAGTTTAACTTAAAGGATTTAATTCCTAGACCCATTTGTAAGACTAAACATTTTTGTTATTAAAGAAGATTCAGTAAAGGCAATATTGTTACATTGAATAATGCGAATATGCACGGTTTTTTGAAGCAAAACAAACAAATAAAAACTAATAATAACACTGATATATTGCTAGTATTGAACCTTCAACACTTTTTCCATAGCAATTTAATTGTTGTAAAAATTATAACCAGGTGCACGTGAGTGTCCTAAATGATGCACAAAACGTCAACTAATGTCTTCCTTCACGAGAAGGATAAATGATAGTAAGCAGAGTTAAATACATTGTAGACAATGGTTATTTTCATCTAGTGCTAGTGTCAGTTTGGTATGTATATGTTTAAAAGTCAAACGCGTGTGTTGAATTGAACTTATAAACAGGATTAACTCATATAATTTATAGTGATTATAAGAATATGACGAATTTTAATTATAAGCTTTTATATAGAGGTTCAGTTGCGAAAATAAAGTTCTAGATGTAAATATTAGTTCAATGGTAAGAAATATGAAATATATGTATACAGAGAAAAAAGAAACCTAAAATGGAATGCTCTATAATTGTCGTTTCATTTTAGGCATATAATAAATATTATATAAAAATCAAATTAAGATATAAGTAGACAACATGACAAATGGTATTATACCTACTTTGTCTATATATGAACTTACAAAATGTTAATCGTTTGTCTCTGGTCTACGTTTTATAGATAGTCCTAATTGTATCCTAAGTTCTAGGATAGGGTATAAAACCAACATTAGGGCTACCTTAAGAATGTTTCAATGAACATTTTATCTTCAATAAATACAATGACATACCCTTTCAATTGCAGTGTGTAAATTCCCATCATCTTTGCTATTTAGTTATTTAAAGAGTCATATCACTGGAGTCGTAAGTTAGAACATTTTCTTTGAAACGCAAACTTTTTCTCAGTTTGGTCTTAGGACTGATTTCACACTTATGACTTTCTATGAAATGCAGCCCTGATCCTTATCTACAGATATAGTTACTTGGGTTTTCTTATTTTTAAAACAAGTTTGGGAACTTTTGATTTCTCAACAGAATAGAAGAAATTGCACATGCAATTTACATTAAAGATCCTGTAAGTTGTGATTAAAGAGGTTAACCACACTAAGTTGAATTATATATTTGTACATAATTATGCTAAAATACAATTTTCAAGCATCGAAAGGATGTTAAAAATGCACTGCAAATATTTGTACATACTAATCATTGAAATATATGCATTCATTTCTTATTGAAAGATTGGACTAAGACTTTATAGAAAATACATTTTTATTACCTCTCTTTATTTACATAAAATGTTAATATCTTTGTAAATAAGGCTTTTCGAAACTTTCTAAATTGATGCATCTTAATTTGAGCATCATATTTATGATAATCCATAAAAAAATTGTGAAACAGGAACTTGAACAAAGTGTATACATGGCTATCTTAAATATATAAAGATGACAACAATGTTAACATAATAATTCAGAAAACTGACTGAAAAAAGTATCCTAGATGTAACGATCGCCAAGAACATGATGTTTTAACGTAACTTTCCTTTCCCAAAATAAATATTATATATTTATTGGATATGGATATCAATTAACTGATAAGCGAGATATAAAATACAGTAGACTTTCAAGAAAAAATGTATCTGTCTTTTATCATACCAAAGATAAAACATGCGTATGTAATTGTTCAAGTTGCAGCTAGAAATAGCACAATGATTGTTCAGACAAAATGAGATAAATATGTATTTAGGAATTCATTTTAGCTGTCTCGGAAATCGTGCAATAGGCCTTTCTCAAATTGTATGCATGCTTTACATTCCATTACCAGAGAGAGGCTAACAGAGCATGAATGTAAACAAATAATGTCTGACCTGATAAGCCCTAGTGTGTTAAACCTCATTTTTATTGTTGTGTTCCACTATGTAATTCCAATTCTAGATATGATTATACGGTTATTTTTTTATAAAATACCTGAGGATGTGAGTTTAATAAATGCAGGGATTGTGAAAATAAAAAGGAATGAATGAGAACATTTCAAGGTAAAATTCCATTGTTCTATTCTTTTTTAAACCAAGCTACTTTAGATGCATTACTTCTTACCTTAATTAATCTGATTTCTCATAATGTTCAATGTTTTATTTAATTATTAACATAAAAATATGTTTTGTTCATAAATTTCATTTAAATATCACACTTATAATTATAACATTTAAAACATAATTTCTTCAGAATCTAAATCAATACCGTTTTTATACTAAAAAGCAATAACAGTTATTTAATGTACTATTTCAGATTAATACATGACAACAGTTGCTCGTTTTGAAGCATTTCACAAATAAGATTAACGATCATGGACACCAATTCGAAAATGTCTGAAGATAATGGATGTACTTTCTTGGTTTGGCTAGAGAAGTTATGAACACAACAGTATGATGAACACTAAAGAAGATTTTGCCAGATGAAAGGTACAACACAAGACTTAATTTTCATTTTTACACATAAATAAAGTTCAGCCACTGTAAAAATGTATGTGCAATTAAAAAGTTAATTGATATATTTTAGAAATGTCATAATTCTTGTTACCACTTCTAAATAATATATATATATATTTTTGAGGAATTCCATGATTGGTGACAGTCACACAAATTGACAACTGGTATTTGAATCGCCTTAAAGTTGTAATTTCTCTTCATGGCAAATGCATAACAGATGATAAGAAACTATCAAACAGTTCAAAGAAGAAATACAGAAAACTTAGGTAGAAAACAAACAGTGATGTTGAACATTAGATACAAACATCACGTTTGATACAAACAAATTTTCAAATGATGACAGTTGTATATCTTGTTATACAGGACTTCCAACATAATATATATATATTACAGTTTTTAATGTTATAAAACATTAGCAAAAACATTAAGAGCATTTATTATAAAGCAAACAAAACAATCAGTTTGACTGGTAAAAAGAAAGGGATGTTGCAAGCTGACGAAATGTTTTTAGCATATTTTAAAGGACCATTTGTTTAGTCCTTTGCGTCTTACATTAAAATAAATAATAAAAAAAAATCATCGCATTACTTTGTTTTTAACATTGTGCTTTGTTACATATATGGTACAGCTGCAGGGAATATGTCAGCATGTTAATTACATATTTTGTCCTCTTATTGCATTATATACTGTTGAGTGAATATGTCTTGGAATATTAAAAGAAGAGCTGAAACTCGATGCTGCCTTTCCTAATACCCTCTGACTGCAAGGTCCTGCATAGGTTTTCCGCAAAAGTTCAGTCCATTAAGTACATGGAATGTATGGGGTTGGTTAGTCCAGGCATTATCTTCTAGAAGTGTCATGTATCCTAATGATTTGTTATATACCAACTAGTACAGGCTTCCAACAATATGACCACAAAATCAAGTCGGACCAACTGGAGAAGTGCAATAAGCTAATGATACCTTAGCTTCGTCTTAAGATTTGACTGATATTTGCAATTAAATGATTGTAATTCGTTATATACTAAGAATTTCATACTATAATGAATTAAAATAGTTGATAATATATAAGTTTTACGTTCTTTACTTAGCTTGAAATGTATTTTTACATTGCTGTAGACAACATCATGTGTTATGATACTGAAGATTCATTGAAATGTACCGGTATAAGACGGGGTGTGGTGTCATATCTAAACAAAATATTAAGATTTGATAAGGCTGTCTGTAAAATTAACCAGTTACTAGACAGTCATCCAGATTTTTTGACTTTTAAATACAAAGTGAATAAAACTTATATTTCAATAGCTAAATTTAGGAGAAGAATGGTACAGAATTCAGCATCCAGCTGTTTACATCTATTATCAGTTATATGCTTTATACACTCTTGACCAGCATGTTTTTAGGTTAGCAATAAAATACTGATAACACAGATAATGTTTGTATAAGTTGCAAAGAGTTAACATGATATTTATACTGACACGGAATATTAGAAATTACTTGGAATTATCATAAACATAATAATTCACTTTTCAGGTCTTGTATACATGTATGGTATATCCTTCACTGTATATAACGTAAATTAAACCCTGTTCTTGATTTATTTATCTCCAGAAGAGATTTTTGTAATGTTAAATATAGTTCTCAACAAGTATGCAGTAAATGGTACAATATGAAGATTTCTGTCACTGTAGGAAAATCTTTCGGCCATGTATTCGTCATATGTTTACATAGAGCAGATTTTAAAGCTTGCCCTGTTAGCCTAGTTCTGAGAAATCTATGAATATGTATGAGGTTATATTAAAAAGGGTCAATATTTTGTTTTAATATAGTCTTGCAAAGTACACGCTTGCAAGCAATTTTCGTGTAAATTTGTCAAGGTAAAATTAGCTGTGTCAGTTTTAGAATTAATTTCTATTGACGTCTTTCTGTTGAAGACTTAAGTGACGTTATGTGTCGTAATAAGCCTTGTTAATTACACGTTATTTTTAAATACAGCAATTGGTTTTATCATTTAGCGATTAACCTGTCTGTGCTCTGTATTGTGCCCTGTCCTGTTTTTGTTTTGGGTCCGTCTGGGCTCCTTGCCACTGGTTCTTGTTGCTTGGTCATATGGGGCTGCGTTCATTGAACGCCGCCTTTCCTTGTTGATCTTGTATATCATATTTTGAGTTTCTTATACGCTATATAATTGGAATAATATAAATACCTTTTATGAGAAATGGTTTATGTCCTTTTTTCCGTTATCCCTGATTTTGGTGTGTTTTAAAAGAGTGGAACAGTAAGGCAAATACTTTAAAGAAAAGTTTTCTACAAACTCATGCTATTTGTTATCGAAATCACACAATAAGCTAGATTTCTGAGGCTAATGTATCTCTACGTAAACCAATATTATGTTAACCTCCAATTAGCGTGCTTAACACTACTTTAATATTATAATATCATCTGATGATTTTATTGTGTCTTAAATTCATTTTGTTATTATTTGTCTGCGAAAACTTAGTTTTCTGACTATGTAATAAGTTAGTAGTGTTGTATTTAATGTAGCATAATATCAATATGCAAGATTAAAATAGTTTAATTTAATTCACCAAAATCAATGTTAAGTATGTAATATTTCTTACTTTTATGTAACGCAAATAAAATCATATGTCGTGCTACTTATGTGATAAAAAATGAGAGGGTACCTGTTATATAAAAATTCAAATAAAGTGAGATAGCCCGTGCCGCTGCAAAACCGAAAGTAGGGTGTTTTTATGAATTTTACATTTATTTTTGACAATATACTGTCATTTGTCCGAAGATGATATGTAAATGAACATATTAAATATGTATTATGCATATATTATCAAGCCACAGGTTCATAGCAGCCCGAAAAGTTTATCGAGGTGACGGGCGAGGCAAGACATGTCAATTTTTTGTAGCTTATTGTGAAGTTGCAGTACATGAAAAACGGAAACATGACCAATCAGACCATCAATAAAACATTCTACTGTTCCGTGGTATACATGTTTTCTACGTGTCATACCTCCTTTCCTTATTACAAATTTTACTGGATTGTTATCCATCGCTGGTTTTTTTTTAGCAGAGAATGATCTGTGCATGTTCAAAGGGGATACCGTTTGAGCAGATTTAGCAAAGAGGGTACCGATGTGGATATGCACCGTGTACCAGCAACAACAAAAGTACCGTTAACAATCTAACAAGGGAAAACATTACAAAACGTGCAATCATTCAAACAATACATGCAATCAAAATATGAAATTGTAGCGTCCAACTGTAAAAGGGTTGAACACCAAATATGCGATATACTTTAAAATAATTGGGTCATACCCTCGTTTAATAATTTTAGTGAAAACAGCATAAAAATTACTATGACCAATGAACCTACGAAGCTTATAAACCAAATCTCCATAACGTAAGAGAATGTAAATTACAATTAAAATGTTTAATTAAATCTGGGAAACAACGATGGTTGGATTTTGTAAAATAATTACGCGATTTTGATAGCGATAGCCTTGTTGAAGAGGGTAAAAAATTAATTGCGTTCATTAAAATGAACGACTGCACGCCCTAGCAAATCTAATCAAAGAAGAAATACATTCCCCATAGGATGTTGCATGAGGCACATCTCAATCTAAATATGGATTAAACCTAGAACAGTTGTCAATTTTATGCCTGTGTGACCACAACGCACTTATGAGCTAGATTGCCAATGCTGATATTTTTCTTATACGATATTTCTGTTTTTAGCATTCTGAAAATAACTATATTACCTAATAGTTTTGTTTTTCGTAAAGATTGCGTCGATTTTATTCTCTAAGGTTGGGTTTTTTGATATCTAAATTATGTTTTTGACACATTTAGAATTAATAGTTTTGCAAAAAGCAACAATCTTATTTTACATGAACTACAGTTCAGCAAACTTTTTATTCTGAAATGTTATCAACATAGCAAGGAGTTTTGAGTCTCGTATATCATTCAGTAGAATTAAATCATCGGACCAATTAATGAATTTTATTCACAGAAAACTTGGTAATGACAATATTGCAATATTGAATCGTAAAAAATCATGTCTATTAAATAATGTATCAATAAAACTTTCTGTGAGACACATTGATATTGACACATTGCCAGAGAAATAAATGGTTTAAGATTTCAACATAACACGTTAATAGATAAAAAGTCTCATATAAACTAAGATTAGATATAACACAGTATTTTAGATCAATACAGTCATTTTAATGAACAAATTTTAAACAATAATAATAAGAAGAAGACGAAGAAGAAGAGGAAGAAGAAGAACAACAACAGACTACATACATCAATTATTGGATACCGTTACCATTGGACTTAAAAAAGGAATAGGTTGGCAGATTTGGGGAAAGCAAGGACACATAAACATACACATACTGCATTTTCGGGCAGGAATACGTTCCGGTCATGGCAAGACCTTGCTCAAGGTAGTCAATCATGATTATCATTTGACTATCAAAAAAAAAAATTGAAGCCATCATCTACCCTGCTGTTGGCACCCTCTTGAATTTCTTCGGAGGGGGGGGGTGAGCCAGGGTGAATCCACTGCAAGCTCTGTTGTCTTTTTATTATGGATCGAAGTGATGGACCCATCCTTCATCATGAGTTACGATCCGGTAGATAAAATCAGGTTCATTGTCGTAGCGAGACAAAAGGTATCTTTAAATGTCAAGTCTGGTCCGTTTCTTGTCGTCAGTCAACTGTCATGGAAGCCATATAGCGGAAACTTTTGACATTCCATAGACATCAATCAGAAATGCCTGAACTGAACCAAAACTTATACCAACTTCCCTAGCAGGTCTCGCCTTCTGTCGCAAATGACCAAATCGCGCACAGCTTCGGCAGTTTCATCGTTTGTGGTCTCTATTGGCCGCCTAGGCGTGTAATTCGGTCACTTATCTTCAATAACATATCGGTATCGACATATCGTATGTAAATGTCAATGTAGTGGCTAGAAGTATATCGGGCTGAGAACTTTTTGATCATACCTTGTAAACTTACTGATGACAACATTATCTACATTATGGTTTCTTACAAGTTTTTTTTTTATCATGAAATGTTGTTTGACGGGCAAAGCATCATATGATTATACATTTTATGAGAAAATAACGGTAGTGAGTACTATGGTTAATACTATAATACCATAATGCTAAATGGATGCTCGAGTAAATGAGAAATCTTGGTTTACTCTAGGAAATTTTAATGTACTTTAAATTACTGGAGATTCTTCAGTGTTTTAATTTAACTTAAATTTTGCTTTCTCTTTGATATATTATCAATCAATGCATTCATAATTGTATAAAATGTATACAGTAAGATGTATAATTTAAAATGTTTCAATATTATGTAAAACTTTACATTATAAACCTGAATCATATTCGTGACAGAAATATCAAACTAACAGAAGTTTACAAGTTTGTTATGAATATATCAACGATGAGATTTAAATTTTGCCCCAGCTATGTAATCGACAACAAGAACTATATCAACAACAACAGCACCATCAAAACAGCAACAACAACATCAAAAATACAATCACAACCACAGTCTTCATCAACAACAACATTTTTTCATCAGTTGCATACTTTGATAGCCGCCGTATGAACACATCTGCGGATGTTTCTAAATTCAAAATGTCACCCTTTTCGTGTTAAATGTTGAATTCTACTAAAGCCGGTGCTCCGGGGCGTGGGCGGTAACTTGCACTTTCCAGTACCGTCCATGAACATAAATAAAATGAAACGCTATTAAGATTCAACAAAGCTGTTAATTAGTCTCAGGAACAGTAAAATATAACACAAAATTATGGAACCAAACCGTCATTATAATGAAGAAGAGAAATAATAATAATAATAATAATAATATAAAATGCATCAAAAATTGCACATAAGTGCATGTCTAAGATTAGGCCTCAAATCAAGTATGACGTTGAGGATGTCATTTATAAAATATAAGGGAAAGTTAATTGGATCAATTTTCTATCAATTCATAAAGACAAGAAAAGAATAGCGCTCCAAACATCACTGATACCTCAGGCATTTTCAATAATAACATGATGAATAAATAAAGTCTAACGTGTCTTGTACGTATTAAAATTGTAACTATTTGTAAGACATCAAGAAGAAAATGCAACAAAATTTATATATATTTAATTAGCTGATGATTTGCAAACAGTACAATTGTACACCTTATTCTATTGGGTGCATATGTAAAAATGGAACATCTTTGCTAAAACAATAAATTGAGGGAAAAATAGGAATGTTACATGGAGGGACAGTAAGAATTTTGGAAAATAGAAAATAGCAATATATCGGATATTTCCGTCTCCGGATTAGATCTAAATATGAATAATCAGCGAGGTGTTCCAAAGTTAAAAGAACCGCACAAAAAAAAAAAAAAAAAAAAAAAAAAAAACACAGTGCATCGGCAGATGATTGAAGAACCAATGCCAAGTGTAAGACGGCAAGTTTGCATGTTTTCTACAGCTCGGGGTTATATATAAGTCGGCACGACTAAGCTTGCATGAAATAAACTGCCGGTGTCCTGACTAAAGCCGAAAGGAGTGGCCTACAAAGTAGGCTCTGAGTCGACGAGGATGGTGTGCTAGGGTGCCTAAGCCCCTAGCACGATTAGACGGCTTGAACGACAGGCCTTTTGCTGGCACCAACAGCCCTTTTCAGGGCTACAGTGACCTACTTTTGGCTCAAAATTCATATCTTTGGCTAATACTCCGTGATATTGCATTGAGGTAAATTATCACCACTTTGTGCTTCAAAATTATCTCTTTAAGGGCATGACTGGTGACATGTCCGGGGTCCGTACTCATCCGGCATTTTGTGCCTGAAAGGGCGGACGGACTCTTATTAAGCATAAACTACATACATACTATTCAGAAAATCGATTTATTCAGTATAAAGGGTGAAGAACGCAATGAACTTCAGAAGTGTTAAAAGTAACGTAAATGATGTTTTCCAATTTTTCATTTTACCGATTCATTCACCGTAATGTTTATATTTCGTTTAAGTAAAGTCGTATTTTGAAGCGGAACATGCGCATAACAATTTTATTGTCCAGTCCAAATGATTTCAGTCTGTGATTCATTACTTTCAAATTGATATGCAAAAATAAAGTGCGCCAGTAATCATCCACGATTGCTCTTGTGATTTGACAATGAGTACTTTTCTGAAACTATAACAGGACGCCTAAAACAAAAAGCGTTTGAGAGATAAAGAATAAAAGCATGTCTTTGGCATAATAGGCACGATACTTTAATTAATGTAAATTAAACTTACAATATATGGGATTCTTTGGTTTATGTCTAGATTTAATTTTGTTTATTTTCGAGCAATACAGGTGGCTTAATGTGCTGAGATGTATACAAAAGTCATTTCAAACTTGCGTTCATTGAACGCCGCATTTCATTGTTGATCTTGTTTACCATATTTCAACATAATAAAATTTCAATATGATTATTGACATACAAACAAAAGATTACAAACTTAAATCATCTTCTTTAAAAAAATTCGAATTAAGTTTAACTTTGTCACCAGCTATATTCAGCAATGATCTTACATTTATATTGTACAGGTCTATTTAAACTTGATATCTCGAAATCATTAATATTTTGTTTAATATCAGCGTCATCTATTTTGCAAAAGAAATATTCCTTTATTGTTCCGTAGGCGAGTTACTATAAATAGCAACATACTGTGAAGAGAAGAAATGTGCATTAAACATATGATGGAATAAATAACATTCATTTATACTCGGTCTCCTGCAAATATGACTGACAAACTGAAGCTTTTTCAAAGAAAATGTAACAACGTTATTTACTTTTACAAAGGCCATGCACAAGCATACAAATACTTTGAACTCAATGATTTAAATCGTAACATGCCAAGTTATTTGAAAACAATCTTAATTAAAATACCAAGAAATAGATCGAAGTAAACACATTTTCAAATAAAGTTATTAATAAACGAATATTTTTCTTTCTGTAGAAAGTGCAATCATGTGTATTATAATGTAAAGAGCATGTAAGATAAGCACTGAAGGGAATTAAAATTGTGATAATGGATGAAGAAAGCAAAATACAGTGTGGTATTTTGACGTCCATATTAATTACCAAATAAACTATAACTAACTAGATACAATTGACAAAAGAATCTGAGCTAATGAGTTACGTTTTCGAAACTTGAATAGGTTACCGAAGTACAACGCTTCTGAGGCTGGCTTGGAGGGAACAGATGTGTTTCATGGTCAAATGAGAATGAGGAATGAAGCTGCAGGACTCGATGATTTCATTATTTGTCGTGTCACCTATCTCTGTTTTTTAATTGACGTGCTTGGCGTAATTACCTCTAAAGGTTCCAATTTGGACTGCCACTTGTCATGTTATATGTTTATGTTTGTATTAACATTCCATATTTGAAATATAACACATCGTGTAGTAATAAAATCATTATATTTTTGTATTATAATGCCGTTTGTACGGAAGAATAGTCGTCAATAAGTTAAAATACGTCTTACAACAATAACATTCTTTGATATCGGCATAGTAAAAATGTATCGCCACCTGTCTTGTAAGTGGTTAATGTTAATAAAGACATTGTCTGGTCTAACACTGTACTGAACTCACAAAATATAATGTCTGACATTCTACTACTGTACTGTTAGATATGAAAGCACACATGAACTATACGCTTAAAATCCCTATGGAGTAGTAATATATTCTGTATGAGTAATAAAGTGACAATCTTGTCAGCAATCATTAGACCTTATCTAAGATTTATTGTTATCTAATTCGAAATTAATAAAGAACTTGACTTAACAATATATACATGTTTATATAGCAAGAGAAATTGTTAATAAGTAGAGGAAATTAGTGTTTAAGTGTTAAGGTGAAATTTATGAAAATGTAGCTCCGTTAATTAACCTTTGATTCTTATTAAATTATAATGTAATTCGAATAGTGTTGCTGACATTTTGCCTTTACAAAAATAATATAATTGTTTTATAATTGAATCAAGTTATGTTAGTGTTTACGAAGATCTTCATAATTTGAAATATAATAATAAAGAAAAGTACCAGAAAAGACGCATATATACTGGAAATTAACAACATTTTGTGTTCCTTATCACCTAGTACTAGCGGAAATAGCTATAAATTTACATGATAATACAGCAAACTAATGCATGTATATGTTAGTTCGGTGTGTATGATATTTAATAAATCACGTAGGTTTGTTAAATCAAGAATAGATAAATGATAATTAGCTGGTTTAATTAATAGTTATTATAAGGTTGTTAGAAATTAAAGTTTTTTTTCTAGATTTAGATATTATTTCAAAGGTAAACATTTTTTAATATGGTGTCTTATACGTATTTGAAAAGAAAATAGGACGTAAAATAAGTATGTTCTATAATTGTCAAGACAATCGGTTATAGACATAAAAGAAATATAATATAAAAAGATTAATTGTGTAGTAACCTTCTTTGTATAGAGTTAGCTAACATACTGTTGATCGACGATCTCTTATCCTTATATATAGATATCTTATCATTATAATGTCACTGTAATAAATAGTCCGATATTTCATTTATTATGTCAAGTAACATTAGTTTTTCAATATGATGTATTTAGCTGTAAGTTGACTAAAATGTGTTCTTTTATATTTTAAAACAAGATTTGGGAACTTGATTTCTCCAAAAATAGAAGAAATGGATATTGCAATTTAAAATAACGCCATATATCAATGATAAAACAACCGTGTATGTAATTGCTCTGGTTGCCCGATGATTGTTTAGACAAAATGAGGTGAATTTGTATTACGAAAATAATTTTAACCCTCTTGGAAATCTTGCACATTTTATCTGTTTGACAAAGTAAAGGCAAGAACATCGTCTAAAATTGGCATTGTTAAATGAGCGATGTCAGTTTATAGAATAAATCACATTAGATTGATGTTTTATCATGTGTAAGGCTTACGTGACGTTTATGTGAGATAACCAAAAAAAAAAAAAAAGAAAAAAAAAAGCCATGTTAACTACTCTTTATTTACAAATAGACCACTGGTATGCCTGATATGCCTGGTACAAAATACATGTATGATTTTGTATAGACTGTCTTGGGTATCCTCTCTTGCTTTAAATGTAGATACAAACTAAAAGAAACATATCTATCTACTATACTTACGTCTATATATCTATATATCTATGATAGAGAATCTAAAAACTTTTGCCATAATAGAAACTATTCCTATAACCTTTTTCAGTAATAAAATATCGTACATATAATCAGACAGTCTGAAGATCAAGTCATTAAACTTAAGTTGTTGATGTTTATCTTATAAAAACATGCATTATGTTAAATAATGAATTACGAATAGCTTTTATTCTAATCGTTAAGGTATTTTTCTGAAAGAGATTTTTTTAATTTAATTGGGATAGACATTTTAAAATATTATTAGAAATAATCAGCCGAATGTATTATAACTACGTACATATTTATGACAAAGTAAAATTACTAAGTCACATTATCTTTCCAAAGAAATCAAATCACATTTTACTAGGAAATTAATATGCAGCACAAGCTAAGCATATAACTAAATGGTTGTATGTTTAATGAAAACACAAGACCGTTTGATTTTTGTTCTCAAAACAATGTAAAATTCGTTTTTATAAGAGGTCATTGTAAGACTATCTACAACTCTTCAATATGTCAGATCATATCAGGTTTGATGTATTACAAAATATAAGCCGTAATCTTGTTTGTCTTTTGTGTTGCAAACTAAACTGGCTGTTATCAATGAATCGACAGATAGTAAGATATAAAACTGATACAATAATGTTTGGAAAATACATATACATGTATTGTTATAAAAAGTAGTGTTATTATAATTTAGAATATTTTTAGTTTCTTTCTTTTAATCATGGTCTAACTTATTTTGTTACGGCTCTTTTGTAAGTTTGGGCTACAAGATAATGCATGTACACATATACACGGTGTTATAAAAAATCTTTACTTAATTAGTGCGTAATTTACACCTTACAAGGGTGGTTAAAAACTTTAACTTGTCCAGATATTTTCTGCACAAATGATTTAAAAAGACTTGTTTCTTCAAGGCTTCTTTATTAAACGTGTAATTTAAAAGAAATCCCAAAGTTCCCTTTTTGTTTTTCAAATTATGTACTGACACGTCTTTAAATGCATAGGATTGTTAACAGCAACATTCTAATTTGCTGGAACTATATATAGTCTAGAAAACCTTAATTTCCACGCATTATCCAATCAATATGGTATTGAATTTTTGGAACAGCTATTAAAAAAAAAAATTGTACTGAATAAATAAGTAAAAACACAATAAAATATGTTTTTAAGTCAAATCACCTATGTTTTGAAAAATTTAGATAATTTAGTATTAAATAAATTACGTTTATTAAAATCATCTACACGAATACCAGAGTTAGCAAATCTAATTAACTGAACATATATACCCTATAGGACGTTGCATGAGCCACAATCTTCATCTAACTGTGGATTAAAGCAAGAATATATGTCAATTTTCTGCTTGTGCGACCGCAACCGTACTAATGAGATAGATTCCTAAGGCTGCCAATTCTCTTGTATGATATTTCTGATTTTAGCAAGCTTAAAATAACATTAAAATCATTATTATATTACTTTATGGCTGTATTGTATTTCAAAACTTTTGTTGTTACTCATATTACATAATGTCAATGTAATAGATTAAAACAGTTTATTTAGGTTCCTGAAAATCCTCAAAAAGACTTTTGGAAATTCTAATTAAAATAACGTTCGTAACACCTCGTCTCTGATAGGCCAGATCTTATCAGGCTTTACAGAAATGAATCCATAATAGATCTGATCAGTCATGAAACATGAATAAAATGTTAAAAATATGCAGATTAATAATCGTAAAAATATTGGCTTTAAACATTATGTCAGAATAAACTAGCATTGTCACAAAAATCCATGTTATGAAGTTTATTTATAATACGTTATGTTTCTTCAAGTCCCATTCTCCCTTACTATGCATGCGTTACGACACTTAAACACAGACTTGATCAAAAATATCCACAGGTAATTGTACATACATAATAAAAATCTTGAAGTCTGTTTAAGTACTCCCAATTATTAAAATATGTAAAAGTGAATCAAAAGGCAAAGTTAAACAGTTGCGTGTTTGATGTTTAGATACTGTTTTGGCAGATTTAGAATTCATAGTATTGTCAAAAGCAAATATCTCATCACCAACTTCTATAATTAGACATAGAAAGTACAATTTTATTACTTAAGTTAGCTTGAATAGGATAGATCATTCCGGAAGATGAAATCAGAATATGTTATTTTCTGTATAAGGTTAATGATTCGGACATGAAATGGTTAAGTGCAAGCAAAACTGTAAAAAAATAAACGCAATATCTAATCCCTAGATAATTCATTTTTTTGTCTACAGTCTAGTTAGGTAAGATTTCAAACCATATCACAGTAAGGAACATAAATTTAAAAATAACTACAACATGCTTGCCTAAACCTGCCCATGCGATTGATTTGCTCTTTTTAATTAAAAAGTATTCTCCTATATGCCCAATGTGAAACATTTCTTAAAAGCAAAACACAAAAAAAGAAGAAAACTTATAGATTCAATTTCAATATACAAACGCAAAAAGGTACCACAATACTTGATATTACTATAGCAGTAATATTTTGGCAATGACTTTACGAATAGTAGTTTCAAGAGAAAGGTCAACAGATAATTACTCAGAAAACTAGACATCTTAGATGTCATTGTTCTCGGAAAAAGGCTAAAAAAGAGTTTGCAGATAACTTTTGCCGCAGGACATGCAATCCTGAAATGCCAGACAACAAAGACAGACTTTGGAATGTCATTGCATAGTATTTTATAAATAAGGTTTCATCTTATTACACTTTCAAATTATGTTCCAATGACAATTAAGAAAACGCTTGTTTGCATACTGTAAAATATATGTTACATTACACTGTTAACTATAAGATATATTTAGCAAACAAAAAAGACTCTTTACATAGCTAAGAGTTAATGTTAACTGACTCTAAATAATGTGTGTGCACTTCACATTTACCGTCTATACATTATGCATTTTTATAGGATATAAATACATCTGTACGAGTATATCATATACAATCATTCATATGTTTTCCAAAAAAAATTAACCGTACTGGGGTCCTACATATTACCGGACAATCAGTTTACCGGACAAAAGCTATTCCTGCCAAATAGTTTTTTTTATGTTTTGCTTTGATTCATAAATCATACAGTCTGAATCGTACACACACATTCTATTTCAAAGTAAATAACAACAAAACCATTCTCAGGTAAATATTGTTGATTCAGTTCTTAATCTACAAACACGCCCTTTTGTTTACTAGTTATTTCATGACCTGGTCATGCGGGGATATAATCTGTTCTGCGCAGGCCCGAATATGGAGAC
Organism: Ruditapes philippinarum; assembly: GCF_026571515.1. Taxonomy (NCBI): domain Eukaryota; kingdom Metazoa; phylum Mollusca; class Bivalvia; order Venerida; family Veneridae; genus Ruditapes; species Ruditapes philippinarum. The sequence goes on from NW_026855114.1 coordinate 28,112, forward strand.
CCTGAATGGGTTATTTTAGATAGGTTTTACTTTTAATTCTTCCACCGTTATTTCAGGAGACAATCGTAACATATTTTTATGATTAAAAAAATTTAAATTTAGTCCAAACAGTATCTCGATGGTGTCGTTTACAAAGAAATGCAAATTAAAAGCCATATAAGGAAACGGGTTACGCCCATGGGAGGAAACTCTACATGAAATTTAAATCAAATAGATTTTATGGCTTTTAAATTGTAACATGCTACATGGTGACCAAAAGGAAACTGTATGACAAAGAACAGAGTTCCATTTGAACATCAAATCGTTTCATATGTTTAAGATTCATGAAGAATCAATACGTTAATTGAGTTAATAGTGTTAATTTCAATTACACGCCACATATTGGCCTCTTCATAAAAAGCGTAGCTGCCGTGTCTAGGTTTAGAGACATACAAGTTTTTTTCCAATATCTTAACCTTGTCTTTCAATAGTCGTCGTTTCCTTGCTGATTTTTTAAAGATTAATTTGAATTCACGACTTCAAAAAATTTTGAAACACAACGTCCGGTAAATTGAGCTGTCTACACGATTTTCTCTCTCTTATAATGCCCTACTTTAAAGACATCTCTGCGGTCAAATGTTTTATTTCATGTTTGTTAAAGAATTGTTTACTTGTATTAAGAACCCAATATTATTTAGGTAAAATTCCATTATTTTTTATTGTTTTAAAAAAAGGTTACAGCGAAAAAACATCATATTTTGTCCGGTAATATGTAGGATCCCAGTATAGTCTACATTTATCACTCATTTCACAAACACTTTTTTATTTCATATACAGACAATGTTCTCTTACATTTGTTTGATCGTAATAAATGTTTATTCTACACATTTTTATTCATGTCTTATGGCGGAATTTTTTTATATATTTTAAAAGTAAGCAAATGAATATTTACTTTTTGTGTTGGCTCGAACCGTGCTTTGTTTCAGTCAGGCTACATCCGGAACAAGAAGAATCGTAACAAAACATACGATACTCGGACGAGTTAAAACTATTTTTACTTGCACAGAGTATTCAGGAGTTTTGTCAAAGTAGTTAATGATTAAATCAATGAAACACTGCTAGAAATCTTTCTTAATGAACCGTCATGTTACGTAAACGTATCTTACACTGACGTTTTAATATACACATTAATATATGCTTCATTAATGTACACAAATAAATGAAATTATGAAATTTGCATCGATATATAAGATCAATAATTTTTTTAATATCATGAACGCCAGGAGAACCAGAAAGGTTCGTTTTTAATATTAATTGTGATGCCTTTTGGTATTTTCATACACATGTGTTTTGGACACATGTCAGTTATTACTCAGTAAATTCTTTATCTTGAATAAGGTTTTCACTAGAGAATTAATAAAATTTTAAAACATGTGTAAAATGTTGATTGGAAGGAGCCAGCACGATGCACAAATCTCATGTATCCGAGTCTAGAAACTTTGTTTCCGAAACTTTAGATTAACTTAAAATCTAGGCGTCCTTAGACCGACTTCATCCGATAAAAGGCCTTAGTTTGAACCTACCTACTTATATGGAAGAAACAGTAACACAAAATGTACAGAGCGTAACGTATATAATATGAAATTAATTGAATAAACAACTAAGTAAGCTTACTTATCTATACTAAAAATATCAATATGGAACTTTGAAATTTTGTTAGATGTTTCCAGAAACATTCAATGGTCTAATTAATAACAATGTATTCATTTCCTGTCTAGACATCTTGCAATGTCCAGTTTAGATTTAATGTAATTCTTGTTTGATAATACATATCACAGTCCAATGCTAACATTTGTCTGTGTCGTTTTTATGTTTGATATATCTATCCCTTATGTAGGAATAACAAAATTATTTGTCAATAAGAAACACACAAATGAAAGATAATTCTGTTACCTCAAGATAGGCTATAAATATTTTCTGTATATGGCTAGACGGATATCAAAACTTATCATTTATTCCTGTATTAAACTAAGCTTTTACTTCATAAAACACACCTTTTGTAAAAAAGGAAAATGCGTCTTTGATAGTGTTGTAACAGTAGATTTAGAGCATTTGAGAAGAAGAGAGTGTTGAATGTAAAACAAGTGTTGATAAAGGTAGCAAAATCTAAAAAATAAATATATTTAGATATATGACAATTGAGTAACCAAATAATTAGGAACTGTAACAGAACACCAAAAATAATAAAAGCTTTTGAAAAAAAAAGATAGCGTTGTCGAGACCTAATACGAAATAAGCATTTCCCCATTATTGTTTTCAATACTCACTTTGACAGAAATATTTTCTTCCAAGGACATCTGTGTTTGGTATTTAAAAAGAAAATGTTGGTCTACGAAGTCACGTTGATGTCTTTTGAACTATGATCTATAGTTTTTCAAAATTATTTATATAAACGATTTTTAGGTAAAATCTGAAACGTTATGAGAAAAACTGACAAATACATACTAAACAAATGTCTAAAATATTCCCGGGCCTCTCACAAAATAATTATAAATGAAATGATTGAAACGTTGAAAGGTATAAATTAGTTTTAACCAGAGAAACTCCGCCATATCGAACGATATCTTCTTGACAATACTTTTTAACCTTATTTCGATTTCTGTAAATATTGTCTAAAAGATTTATTCAGACTTATTTTTCCGTTATCGTTCGACTGAAATGTCCCTTTTTTGTGTCTATGAAAAGATTGTAACTACGACTTAACAAGAGACAAAGTTATTACTTAGAAACATATCGCCATGTTTAAAATTTACAAAAAAAAACAAAACAAAAAAAAAAAAACATTTAAATATTTGCCGATACATGTATGTTTCACCTCTAGTAGACATATTGCTTTGAAATGAAAGAACAACAAAATATACCGTAATGCTTGAAAAAAATAGAGTGTTTTATGTATTTGAATGGTTAACAGCTATATCAAATAAAATGTTTTTACAAAGATTAACGTTAAAGTTATAGTATTTCCACAAAAAAGGTTTATTCTCGAAACAGTCATAACATAGAATGTCTCTTTTATTTAATATACGAGGGATGTTCGAAATGTATTGCTTATTTCTATCCGGAGACTTCAAATTTCAAGTTAGCTCCAAAACGTTAATTTCATGCCCTCGAAGTACTCCCCGTGGCTAGAAATGCAAAGTTTCAGCCGATGTATCCACTTCTTGAAGGTGTCACGGTACGCTGATTTGGGCCCAGTAATAAGGTACTGATGAATGGCAGATCCAAGTGCCTGTCGGGACTTGTATTTCCGCCCAGCAAGGAATGATTTCAGTTTCGGAAACAAAAAGAAATCACATGGGGCAAGGTCTGGAGAATCCCTTCCATAGGACCCATGCCAATCAGATTAATAAATATTGTTTTCACGGATCATTTTTTAGCTGCGGCATATTTGAACTAGTTATACTATGACAAATGCTCATCTCGCGGTGAAGATATCCCAGGCCAGTAACATCAGGTTACTCAATAACCTGAACATTATTCCACCACTTATACAGATAAGTAACTCCAGTAAGACATATACTCGACAGGATTTACCGATTATTAAGTCAGTGACATGAAATGTATGGAGATACATAATTACCGTGTAATTACGCTGTATGTTATTGGGTCAAGCGTCTGCAAAATGATAGTAGATAATGAGTTTGTTTACAGATAAAACTTTTATATGGCCTTGAAGCCATTTGTGTAACTTACATAATTGTTTGATGAGGCGGCTTAAACTGAATGAACTTTACCTGGTAAATGGTATTTTCACAAATACAGCACGATCCATAATGTTGTCCTCAGGGAAATGGATTAATCCTCAATATTCCGCTTAGTGTGTGTGATTTGCCAAATAAGCCCTGCTTTTATGTTAGCAGTACAGGCATTTATACGAAATGTTATCAATAATTTTGGAAGGAAAATGATCTTGTATATCTGACAATATTCCCTCGGTCTTGACAAGTAACATACGGTGCAACATGTTTACGTTAATTGTTTATTTATCTGGTGATATATATTTTCTGAGGCTTTTGTATGCATGTTTTCAATAAAAAAATGACGTCACAAAATAATTAAAACATGCCATAAGCGTCCTTGTTGTTGAAAGTATATTCCCGAGAGTTCCATGATATTATTGGGCCATGTTACAATTACCAGATTTTGGTCGTTATGATCAAGCGAGAAAGAAAGAGGTCACCTTCTTACTCTATTCTCCGCGTCGACGACTATTTGATCGTGATTTTTTTTAGAAAAATAGTTCACTCAACAGACTTAATACATGAATAATATTTTATAGTATCAATTATTAAATGCTATCGTCCGATCTTTAAACAAAAAATTAATGTACAGTAAAGTAAATAAAAAATGATTGAAAAATATATTTTTTGATTAATTCAAAATTCAAAATTGGGGAAAATAAAACTAATACTAACTGTGTGCCGTTATTACATTGATATTATTATTATTCCATATTAGAAATACACATATACTAAGTATGCTAATAGGTAAAACAAAAAAATACATGTTTATCATTCAATTGTTTAGTCAGCATTAAATATATGTTTACCTAATGCAGAAAATAAATATGCCGTAATGCTCGCGAAGTGTTTTTACTTTCGATACTCCTATAGCATTTTTGCAGATAACGGTACTAACCTCCCGACAATTTGCCGTTTTTTCCCTCGCCCTTTCCTGTGTGTGATCTTGTATCCACCGTCTTTGAATCACTTGCGCCTAATGGCCGATTCATTGACCTTCGTTTTTTCTGCCTTCTCGTATTAAGCTGAAGGAATAACCCCGATCGATTTGTTGTCAAAATTTAACGATCGCGCGTCATATTTCTAAATTTACGCTTCTGACCACTGCTTTTCAAAGCTTGTTTGTTTAGCCATATAATATTCAAATGACGTCGAATGTCAGAATGTTTCTTAAATACCAATTGGCGTTTTCCTGTATTTTCACCCTAGAATGAATGTTTCATTTAATTAAACAATAGTTATGAACAATTAGTTATGAATAATTATGAACATTTCAGAATGTGCCAATGTTGTGTTTGCGTCGTTATTAAAGTGAACACAGCTTTTAAAGGAAGCAAATTTTTACAATAAAAGAAAAATCCAATTTTAAGAACCAGGTTGAAAAAAGGCAGCAAGAATCAACGAACTTTTTGAAAATACCTCGTATGTCTGTTGTTGTCATTAGTAAATATGCAAATTTCACCAAGTTGTTTTTGTTTTTAATGCGCTGAGGGAGTCTCTCATGTACTAGTACATTAAATCAAATACATGAGACTAGGGGACGCATGAATTTTAGACTGACTCGTATGTCTGTATTTAAATTTATTCAACCACTGAACAGTTTTTTGTACAAGAAGATCTCTCAAACGGAATTTATAAACAGAATAATTTTGATAAGTCAAGCGGAATGAAGTATTTCCATATACGTCATATAATAATTATGCAGTCTTCCATAATTTATAGAGTACAACAACCTAACCGTATGGAGACCTAAAGTTATAAACCGATAATGGCCAAACTCCTGTCAGAAACTATTGTGACAAGTAGTATGATAATATAAGCAAAATCTGGCTTTTTATTACAGAAGGGAATCTGTCTTCATTACAGAAGGGACCTTATGATTTTAGTTTAGTTGCAAGACAAATTTTTTTCATAATTATATCTTATTCTTAAATCATAAAATCTTTATTTTTGTACAAATATATCTGAGAACAATCTTGTTAATTAAATAGTGAATGAAAATGTTTCAAGACAAATACTATCATCACTAACCGTTGCTGTAAGAAATCTAGTTACATAAAACACACGGGTAATTTGACATTACATTATGCTGCATTTCTTATTTTTGTGCATGCCCCATTCACTCTAACGAAATATACAAAAATATGTCTCACAAACAAGTATTTTAGAATTTGCAATATTTAACCAATTTTTGTTAACTACAGGCAGCTGGTATTATAGCCCTTTTCACTCATATTGATAAAACAATACTAGACATTATCCTACTTTTGTGTCATCTGACTCTGAATGAGTTGTTTGTTTTTTTACAGTCATAATTTATAACATACAATCATGTGTTATACTCTATATCAAAGTTCAAACACCTCTCGTCCAAAATAAGTTCAATAACTGTGTAGTTATCAAAATATGTTTAATATTATACACAACAATATATTATAATCTTAAGCATATAATTGGAAGTTTTGATTGCTTTTACTTACTTCACCGTTTACCAAGGATGAAATTTAAACGAACAAATACTTTAATGTATCATGGCAAAACAATGAATTTGATCGATCATTTAAATCCAGTTTCAAAAATACGAATAATTGAAAAACACTGAAATAAGATGCATTTTTGTTTTAAGCAGCTTACAAATTTCCTAACAAGATTATGTGAAACAGGTGTAACATTTTTAAGACTACAATATAAAGCTCAAATCATCTTTAATGGAATGCATTTTATTACTCCGATGGGACTCAGCTATTTCATGGCTTGTTTATTTTTAATGAATTTTGAACTTATCATTAAAACTACATTGTTTTGTGCTAGTTTAATCACATAAGCTATAGTGTTTCATTCTAAG
>NW_026855115.1:0-70399 GCF_026571515.1 Ruditapes philippinarum
ACATAGTTTTGTTTAAATTATTCAGCAGATTTGTTGAAGAATAGGGTTGCATTAATGCTTTTCTATGAACAATAAATGATAATAAATTATGGATCATAACTCTGTATTAAACGGCCAAACGGGAAATACTGATGATGATGATGATGATGATGATGATATGCACATCTTGTTTGTTTGTTTATGTGTTTATCTAAAGTCGCCGCCGAAAGCCCATATAAGCGACCGTACCCTCAAGTCGGACCAAATCCTTTAGTGTCCCGTCGAGATTTTCGAGATGCGCATCTCCTCTTTATATTAAACTAAATTTCGTTGAAATTCCTAGAGCGCAGAAAAGCAATAGTTCTATATAACAGTGTTTTATAAATAACAACAACAACAAGGGGCAATAAGTCTGTTTTTAAAAAAGAAATGGAGATATGCTGGTTATATGTGCAACTGGTTTGTGAATGAAGGTTCCTACAAAGTTGCAGCATCGATATCCATCCAGAAGTTGCTGAAAAATAGCGTGGAAACGAAATGATTCCATATACAGTGTATAATAACTAATCAATGGCCGGATAGTGCGGAAACTAAATCTGGACTGACAGGCGGACGAACACGCTAAAACAGTCCCATCACTCCCGATTTCATCAGCGGGGGAGGGGATAAAAATGTCTGTAGTTTTAGTTCCAATAATTGATTTCAGTCCTAAAAATTTGTGACGTTTGTGACTCAGTGAAAAGCATTGAAGAAAACAATATTTATCTCAAATTTGTGACATTTGTGATTTTAAACTCGTGACGAATGTGATTGTCTAAAACATTGGATCACATGCATCACAAAATTTGTGACGAATGTGATCTCATTCTTCACAATTGTGACGAATGTGATTTGTGACACATGTGGCCTTACATTATACAACAATGCACTTGTCGTTCTTATTATCTACCTGTGTATTTTCACATTGAGAGCGCCATTTTGTTTAAAAAATCTGATAAATAAAAACAATGTTTTGTCGAATTTTCTTGTGAAAACTATCTAGAATGAAAGAAAATGGTCTAACTAAGAAAATGAATCCGAACACCAATATCTTGATTACAGCGATAAACACTGTACAGACGTTTAAATGGTTGTTTAAGTGACGTCACAATGTAGCGCCAAACAGCATGAGCAAAACAATCAAAACCTAGTACGCTACTTTAATGTCGCAAACGAGTAAATTTTTACATTTATTTCACATTCAATAATTTGTATTTTGCTTTGAAAATTGTAGACTTAAAAAGAATAAACAAATAATGTTTTATCAACGTTTTCAAAATTCGTTTTCAAAAAATGTTTGTACACACGGTAAATTTAACGACAGTTTTTTCAACCCACTGGAACGGCCTTTAAAGAACGTTTCTATTGGAAACTCTTCGGTGAAAACAAATTTAACCACCAAACATGAAGTCCTACTTGATAATGATAATTATGTTTTTCTAAACGTGTTGGAATGGAATTAGATATTAATTCAGACAACTTAAATTACAGTGTTTTTCATACAAATGCTTTGTAATTATTTACTCAGGCCTATCGGACTTTGTGATTATATAACAATGCATTTGAACTTAAAATGTGCATTATTCTACAACAATGCACTCAGAATTCATATAAACATATTTCCTAAATAATAACAACAGACAAGCAAACTGAATTAACTTAATTTTGGCACAGATTGGTTCATCGGTTAAGCATACTGAATTTACTAAATTTTGACACAGATTGATTAATCTACTTTTATAATAATACAAAACCAAATCAAATTGCAATTATTTTTTGACGTCATAAACCATTTCAATCATGATTTGTAAAATTTTTAAGTCATCTCTGAATGTTTATATTCGCACCTGTAGTAACAATAGGCATTTGAACACATTATTTTCTCTGATAATAAGGTATATGTATCAGTTGTTTGTGTTAACTTGCCGTACACCATTATATAATAACCATTTGTCATGTTTCCTTTCCATATGGTATTATTATAAATAACACCATGATAGCAAAAGGTCTTGGAATAACAATGTATAACACTTAATACAACAACACTTGTATAAAATGTTATATAATAAATATTGACCACACATTTTGCATAAAACCCATCTGGTAAATGTTTTACAACTGTGCTTTTGATATTCTCAGCAGACTAACTTTCATTTTCAATCGTCAAACAACTGTTTTATTGAGTCATTTTATTCTTAAAATATAAAACACACGTATTTGTTTTAATACAGGGACCGTTTTCTTGTCGAAAATATTGCCGTATTCTATTTAAGGTAATAAGATAATGAGTACAACTCACGATAAAATTTGACTGTAAATATCAATATGTTTTTATATTTAAAACTGTGTGTTACTTTAACCCAGAGGAGTGGGGACAGAACGTGCTCTAAAAACTACCAAAGCAGTCAAAGGTACTTCATATTCAGCCTGCTACATTGTCAAGTTTAGCCTTATTTTTAAAAACTTCATGTTTTAGTATATGTATTCATAATTTAATCTAGTATGATCCTTTAGAGATGCATCCAAAAATGATATGAACAGTTGTTTATCAAAAAGATATATTCCTTGATAATTCTACCCGGAAATAGACCATACCTAGAAATACAAATTACCTACGTAGCTTCACATATTTAGCAAGTATTTCTAGGTTGCTTTGAAAACATGTTTTTGTAAAAGAAAATGCACAAACATGTTATGAACAAAGCACGTTATCGTCTTGACATTTTATTAAATGCCATTGACTTGGAAGTACGATCTAAATCAATGCTTTGGAAAGATATTAAAATCGAAAAAGATGTTTTAGATTTGTTTTGTTTATGTAATATCTTTGAATTTAATATTTCAATAGATATCTGCAATGTAATATAATAACATATAATTATATTAAAGTCAATAATTTAAATTAATGTTTCGTTAACAGTAGATATTAAAAACAGAATTAATGGGCGTTGACACTGATGTGTTAATGTCTAGGTCGCCGTGACTTTTACTGTAAAAACCATTTATAATAAGTAACTAGAGAACCAAATGTCCGCAGCCTTCGTATACGTACTGCGAAGGAAGGACATCCTTATTAAAACCTTTTTAATTAGACACTTTTGTATTTGACACTTGTGCATAAATAGTGATAGTCATAGTGATATTTACTGCTTAATAATGTAAGTATGGACAAAAAGATTTACCATTGCTTATGTTAGTTTATAAATAAACCTCATGTATGTTGTGCATGTTATATCTTTTTAGCATTTATATATTTACAAGATTGTTTTTAGATTTAGAATTGATATTACAATGTACATGCAAAATTATCATAGTTATTGACATGCATTGGGACATTGCCACCTTAACTGTCACAATATCAACTGTTGGGTGATTAAATGTATTTTCTTGATTTGTGTAGAAACCTAACATATTGATCGAAAAACTTTTATTGGATAAGAAGAACGTGTGATTTTGTAATCTCTTAATAGAAAGTTAAGAAAATATATTCAGTTTCTATATATTTTGCGCATTATTCATTAGTTGAAGGTTTTTCATGATAAAAGCAAACTACACAGATAAACAATGAACCTGATACATATGTACAAAGGATTTAAACAAAGGGACAAAACAAATGTTTAATGATAATATTCAGGTGTTTAACAATCCATTAGTATAATTTTGCAATTAAAGTATTATAGTTTTTTTGTTTTTTGTTATTTTTGTGTGTTTGTTGTTTTTTTTGTTTTTGTTTTTTTTTCGGATTTTCATCACATATTCAGTTATCCAGTGACATACATAATGGTTACGTATTTTTACTACACATAATGTACAGGGGGATCTATTGTTTAACATGGGGACGGTACACCACTTTCAATGGAATGACAATAATGAGCCACATATAAAGCCGCGTGACCATTGCTGTATGGACACATATGTAGATATACCTGAGTTAAGACAGTAACAATGAACATTCCTTTTCCTAACTATAAACTAAAAAAAAAAAATTAAATTAATTAATCTCTAGTTTCATAAACATGGTAATATTCTAAAAACGCATATACGAAAAATTAAATCACACAAAGCAGAAAGTACCTAGTACGATAACCATGAAATGAACAGAGGAACGACGGGTTTAAAAACGAAACAAGAAAAGTCTTACAGCAGTTTAATTCGGTCAACAGTCAGTACATTGTATATATAGATAATGCGTAGGAATAACATTTAGCACTAGTGTTTATAAAGAAGCATTTTTATTTCTTACACCAATCTTTCTTCTGATCGTTATCGTCAATGAGCATGATAGGATCTGCAACATTTCAATTTTGACATTGTGTGCGTTTTAATAATTCCGTTTTCTTTAAATGATTCAAACATTGCAGGATTTCTTACAGTATCTATGATACGCTGCATTGTCCAGGTACTGCGGCATATGGCATTATTTTTTTGGTAATAAATAAGCCCATGTGCAAAAGTGGGCAATGGAAACAATGCTACAATGCAACAATGTGACTAAGTAAAGATATAACATTCAAAAACGTTAACAAAGTAATAATAAAATCGTGAAAAAACTAAGTGGGAGCATTCAAATAAAAAGGCTAATCTTGTTTTCAGGCTTTGCCAGGCGAAAAATCTCATTAAACTTGTCCCACAATTACCTCAGTGCCTTTAGCAATACTGCGATACTGTAACTATTTTTGCTTATAATACATTCGAGTCGACAGTTTTTTTCTACAAAAAGGTCCGAGTGGAAGCATTAAGCAGGTGCGCGATACAGCAGAATCCAACCAATGATATAGACTACAACATTCACTATGTCGCTACGTCATGGTAACTTTAGCGTTAAGACTGTCAAATGACGCTTTGTCCATACTTCCAGTGATATTTTAATTTCATTTTCAATTCATAGTGTACAACATGAAATTATTGTTTTATTTGTGTTATACTGCGTTTTTTTATTGAAAGTTTATTCCAATATTTTCATATTCATTTGAATACTCATTTGAATACTTTAAACTAACTTTTATAATAATTATGTTATATGCTTTTACAATTGAATACGTTAAACTAACTTTTATAATAATTATGTTATATGCTTTTACAATTAGGTTTTGGTATACCCTGATGAAGTTTCTAGTCCTTTACGTTTCGGTAATTGTGTACTTATGTGTAAAATGTACTTTTCAGTTTCTCATCTGAAAAACGCAAATTGACTTATTTTATCATTGCAACAAATATACACAAAAAAACTACTGATGCCAACTTACTGTGTCAAAAAGCGGCTCAGATCAAAAACAGAATTAAAACAAAACTTTCTAGACAGCTTTTGAGTGCAATTAAAATAAGGCAAATGATTTCGTCGCTTTAAGTAGACCGATGATCGAGTCAAAGATCCGATGTCCTTTTATGCAGGTTCATTCGAGGTCATAATGACAGGCAGAACATTACCCTCCTCATATTTAGTAGTGTTAATTTTCCACTCCTTTTTAACAATGAGCTTCTGGTCTTTTGGGATTTATTCTTAAGAATAAATGGCCGCTTATTCCCTTTCGAGTCACCCTAAGTATTTTCTATTGAAGTAGGCTACGAAAAGTCATCACAAAGGTGACTATTACATTTAACATATAGTGTTTTTTGCGTCTTACATATCTTGTGTTTGTCAAAAAGAAAATATCTGTTTCTTGATAAACAAAGGGGAATCAAAATAGAAAAGAAACAGGCGACAATAATCTTAAACATAGGATTTCTTTACGAACTTAAAACATGAAACGTGTTTTTGATCACAAATGAAGGATATCGTTATTGCACATTTTCAAGAAACTTTTTCTGGACAATTTTAGAATTCATAGATCGTTACTATATATTAAACGGGGTTGTTTTTTGATTTCTAAATGAATGACAGCTTTTTGTATGTTTATAACTGGTTGATATCATCATTTGATTGTTCTCTCACCAATGAATCTTTATCATCATTAGTTATTTCAACTTATTTGCCTTGAATCCATTAATCGATTTCACTCTTTTGAACTCTTGAAGCAATTATTACACTCGACATAAAGCGGTGTATATAACGCGAGATTCAAATGTGTCACTTGAGACCTGAAATGATATATTTAGTCGATTAAGACTAGCATGTTAAAAACCAATTTTAAGATAATACCACTTTTAGTAGTCCCCTGTTTCGTGGTTACTTACAACGGCATTTTCATTGAAACATGTCAACTATTGAAACAATTTACCTGCATTTTCGATATTATTCTTGTTATTTTTTTTATTTTTTTTTTACTTTTTTAGAACGAAGTCATTGTTACTTACTAATGTTTGCAACATATTGTATCTTGAGAATTTAGTGGCATTAAGTGTGTCAGTAAAGGTTTAGTGCAGCTTTTGTCGACCATTTGCATTATTTTGCAGATTCTCCAGGTCTTATTTTAAGCCCTAGACCTGCAGACCAATTGAACGTAAGGTTATCTCTTAGCTACTTAATTCATTTGCACGTTGAATGGAAAATTGCATACAAAATTGGATTGGCAGAACACTTATATGACCTTATTTATTTTTTTTTCGTTTAACTGTCGTTATATTGAATTGTGGAAATAAATTATATAAAACAGTTCATTAATGTTTTTAAAAATGACTTTCTTCGTTTACAATAAATCATCCAAACACATTTGGTAACCGCACAAATGACTGTATAACACCTACAGATAAAAAAAAAGAATCTACAGACCACTATTTAACCATTTCATTTATACATATTATATTATATTATTTAGGAATGTCGAAATTATAATTCATATCATATAACGTATTGTCAGCATCTGATAATATTTCTGTTTTGTGGCAATAAATTTTTGGTAAATGATGTGTTATTAAACATTATTGAAATTACTTGAATATAAACGCGCTGAAATTTCATTTCAGTTTAGTTAAATTCATGGATAATAAATAAGCCACATGTGCATTTTATTAACAATTGTACATGTTTGTGGTAAATTATCCTTACTATCTTAAATTTAAATGTTCGTTTGCTCTTAGACTGGGTGGCGAGGTTGATATGAAATTGCTGTTTCCTACAATTTAACAAATATTAATTACTGAACATTATTGAGAGCGTCTTCTTTAGTATCTTAAAGGTAATTATTTACATACCACATGCATTGCATGTTAATTATGCCTCAAATATTGCCATTTTTATTTATAAAAAAAAACCTGGATGAAAAGTGATCCCTTGGAAGCATAAATCACAACAAAATTACAAGAGAATTGCAGAGTCGGTTTGATTGAGTTTGTACATGAGGTACAATGCAAACGTGCAACATCCCTCACGCCCCCTAGCACCGACTTGAGCTTTACTCAATTCTCAACACTTAAAATTGATGGCATCAATGATCCCGAAGGACCAGAAAAAAAATATATAACAACAATGAAGTGAAGTACGGGGCAACCTTGTTTATGTTCTTTGTATCACGTTACAATTTCAAAACAAACAAAAAAAACATTAATATAAAAGTAACTCATTTGTCATATAGATAATTGATGAACTTTCTTTTGCGTATTTTGCTTTGTTTGAACTTGATATAATTAATGTAATTACTATTTTGCATGAAAATCAAGATATTATTTTCTTTACATATTGCTACCTTACTGTCACCTAACTGCATGTTAAGCGATACATAACATTTTCTAAAACCATTATTAAAACATTATTTAACACATGTTTGATATTTCTAACTTTACGAATTATAACAAAATGATTTTCTGAGGCATCATGCGATTTTACTTCAATTCTTCACTTAGCAATTATTATATAAAAACAACTTAGGCAACGGATTATTATTTTTGACAATTTAAAAAGTAGTGTTATTCTAATATAATGTTTTGTTATAGACAAGTTATTTATGTTCAACCAACAAATCATTATTCAAAACGCTGTAGACAAAATTTGTTTTCAAGAATTTTTTATTGGGCTAGCCAAATATTTGTTTTGAAACATTATGATTTAATGTGTTAACTACCTTTATGAAACGGTTTATAATACATGTTTAATTATACTACAAACTTGCATTGTAATTCTAATCATGAAATATAATTGTCGTATTATGATAATTATCGAATGGTTAATTGCAAAATATAAGAAACTTTATTATATATGTTAACGAAACAGGCGGATGCCGATTTGTCTTCTTGTCTTATCAAGACCTTTTTTGTCATAATATTAGCGGAGTTGGTGATTTCTATAAGCTCTTAATTTGAATATTTAATTATTGTATTTTCGATTTCATACTACTTTTAAGTCAAGCGAATTAATTAAATATACTGATTATTATTTTTTTACCAAAATAGTGTATGTTAAACGGTTTTTTGTTATCTCTACTGTTAATTGTTTCTTTCAAACTGCTATTATGGTTATTGATTATAACACATTTTTGCGAAAAAAAATGTAAAATGTCTTTTTCAATATGTATTACTTCTATTATATTGCTTTCTTATTGTAAACATCGCTGTAAAGGGCTTTAGTATCTGCAAAAATGTAACTCCTAAAGGTTGAAATTCTGGTAAAAAAGTGTTCAACATCCTCCATAAAATGTTTGCAGGCAGCAACATGACGATCGTTTGTATAAATGGTTTCTTAAAAGGTCAGCATGTAACTTACTACAGTTTGTTTCTAAAGGCATCATGTTAAACTGACAAACAAACAGTGTTTAGGTTTTCGTTGACTTGTTTTCATTCTTAATATGGAAAAATCCAACAGCAGCGCATTTCAATGTCACATTTTTTTCCACAATTCAGAGTCGGAAGGTGTCAATGTTACAATTATGCCCTTCGGTATTCCTGTATATCATGATACAAAAATGTTGCAATTGTTTCGGTGTAAAAACTTTGTTGTTTCTGAAACTAACAATGAGTACATTATTTGCAGGTAATGAGAAAGTAGGTGATTTTTAGCTTAATCTATTTTTGTATATTATTCCTATCAAAAGAGGTGACATCTATCAAACGCGCGACGCTTTGTACTGTAATTGTTCTAAAAGATTTTTGACGGGCACATGCATGAAATCTCAATTTTATAAAACGTTGGACGTTGTACTTACTGTTGTTAGTATTATTTACAGTATATTAATTTATATAAATATAAAAACCTCTTTTATATTTTAACACCTGTTACCTTTATCCATGAAATTCAGTTCGTAATATCATGCGTTTGATCATTTAAATCAACGTTTTCAAACAGATCTACTCTGATCCATTATCTAATACTTTTCAAAAGGCTTTTTCTTAAAAAGTCTAAAGCAAAGAGTTTCGTCGCCCGTTACAAAGAATACTACTGTACATACAGCCAGAGACACAGATAACATAATAACATGACATAAATGTTATCTACAACTCTGATAAAGTTTTTTATCTTTCCAATCTTTACACATTTTGATACAGACTATTTTTTGTAAGCTATACTTTATACACAATTTAAAATGTTTTGTAATATTTTATATGACAACTGTAACAAACGTTTAATCAAATATGTATAAAAAGTTGTTTTTAACAAACATTTGAAACATCGACCGGTATTAGTAAAAATGAAATATGCAATAAACAAATTTCTTGTTACTACCAATTAACTTTCTAAATGCATATTTGCGTCCTGGAGGAAAGGATTTCCTTTGTTATGACTAATATTGCGACGATAGTTTAGTCTTTTTTTCGGCTCAATATTATATAAATTTCAAACAGGGATGTCCGTTGATTTCAAACAATGCTGTTATATAAAAATGTTAAACACCTACCTTATATACCACAAGTTAGTTTGTCTTATCAGGTGCTCGACCAACGTGCCTGAAACAATGGACATCTGAGGTCTTCCTCCAAGATTACCTAGAGTAAACATGGTAATTTAAAGCTAAAATGTAATCCTATAAGAATGTCTACGTAATTTTTGAAACACAACCAAACAGATAATGATGGTTACCCGTATCTTATTATATTTTTATAATAACTTCGCTTTCTAAATTTTCACTATTTTTTAACAAATGGAAACAAGAAAGAAATAAAGCAAGAAATATGTTGTAGTTTTTTAAACGTTTTCGTTTAAATTCAATATTGTACAGCGCTTCAATGTTTTTCTATTCCATTAAATTAATCAATGATGTTGCATTGTTTGTTCTATGGAGATTTTTTTCTCTATTATCTCATATTTCAAAGTGTAAGTAATGCAATCTACAGCGTGCACGTTCATGTGGTATGTAGTTAAGTATCAAACAGAAAGATAACTGATAAAATTCAAATGGTAAAATGTGCACTTCTGCATTGCCTCTGAAGCATACATGATGACGTAATATTTTGACATTTGAAATGGATCGTTCATAACGTACAGATATAAAAAAAAAATTCTAAAAACAATTTTAATGCGCAAATGGATCAACATCTTGACAACGGTATTATAATTCATATAAATGGTCAAAAGCAATATTAATTAACATCGTTATTATTCGTTTTTGTGACACATAAGTAAATATTCTAGTTGGTATATTGAATATAGTGTTATAACCAAAGCACTCATTTGATATCAATTTAACCATATTAAGTACTTTATTTGGTAGGACAATTACGTGAAGTATATGTGTTTTAAATCATAATCATACCATGTATTTAGAAAAGGAAACCCAATATATGGCCTTTCGTATAACGCATATTTATAAGTATTTATAAAACAAAACAAAAATAATCAAAAAAATAATGTTCATAAAAGATGCTGTTAACACTATTTTGTTCACAAAGAAAAGTCAAATAATTTGTTCTATTGTTCTATAAATATTTAAAATACCGATGGCAAATAAGTGCATAGTAGACAAATCGTCGTAATGCAAATTTTATGATCTCAAATTTAGTATTCATCAAGATTTTAGCATAAATGACTGTATAGAAATCAACTGATTATTTTTTGTTTATTTCTTCAAAACTATATAAAAACCAAACTATATTTAGCTCTTTTTCAAAACGATTTTGTTTTATCATAGCAAAAAAGATGTGAATGTTTTCATAACACTTAAAATTTATAGGAAACAAATTCTTTGTGGAAAGTGTAAACTGTGTATGATATATAAAACATATTATATTTTGTAAAATAATGTAACACTATGGCTTAAAACGCGTTATTTTTAATTTTATGTTAATTGTGAATGAATTATGAAATTTGCATGCACATCTTTGTAATAAATGAGATATAATATAAGTTATCGTAAAATCATATTTTTTCGTTATTTTTATGCATTTTTTAGTTTCTTGCATTTGTTCATGGCCTGTTACGAACATTTCATCATAGAACGATCTCTCGCTAACCAAAGAATGAACACATAAGTGAAGGCTTCTAAATGATTGAATTAACGCATTTACGTTTTGTGGTTCGGACTTTCTGTATTATAGACATCAATATCAAGAAAGGGCTCAAAATAATAAAAGAATGAATTTCAGTAAAACTTATAGATATAATAACATGAACAAGTTACATTGATTCATTAAAAAAAACTAGTCATTTAATTGTTTGCGACACCAGATTTATTCCTAAGAAAGATTATCAATAGGGAGCAATATGAAAACAAACATACATAAACAAGCAAGTTAACTCGTTTCAAAAGCTCAGAGTAATAAAGTGGTGGTAACTCGGTGAGAAATGGATTTTAAAAAAATATGGTTTTTCTGTACAGTACCATAACTCTTGAAATAAATCGTTTGATCAATGTTAATTGAGGATTTGGTTTTTGTGTTGTAGTAATTATCAACACGGATATGAAAATATATGATGACATTAATGATACGAAAATAAAACAGATTAACGGCGTGAAAGGCCAGGAATTAATTTAATTCTCCATATTCCCAGTTTAAACTAGCTTTCACTTCCGTGGCATTCAAAATAACGATATCCATCCGAAAAAATTCCCTATTGAGTAGTTTGCTTGAATCCTTCCATTTAATGTGTATTCGTAAAAGAAGTGAAATTTGTTAAGCAATAATAGTCCAAAATTGTCAATTCTTATGGTTTGAGGATTAAGTTTCTTAAATACAATGTGTTTTTAGATAAAACTAGTTTTCACTTTGTTCATCATAAATAATGTTTAAGCTTATTCCAATATCTAAAGTATAATTTTGTCTATGGTAAAACATTTTTACAACAAATAAAAACAATCATTTGATTATGAAAATAACAGCATGAAGATTCATGTGCACACGAAGTCCTAAATTTAAATATTTGGTGTCTGTGAATCATCTCCAAGAAATAATCAAGATATATTTCCTGATTTGATTTATCGTTTTCGTTCCATCATGTTATGGATATATTTCCTCATTTATATATGAAAATTGGTCATATACGAGGGCTGTCCCAAAAATTCGTGCACCGCAGTTATTGTCATGAGAGTTATTGACAGAAAAACAAAAATTATATATCACTTGAAGGGGAGATATGTCTTTATTGAGAAAACAACAGAAAAAAAACGTGTTACCGGCATGTCGTAAAAACGAATCGTCATACAGTTACCTTGGTAACTTAATACCGGCGCACGACAAAAAATTGGGTTAGTTCATTACTTTGATGCATCATGGTATTCTTTAAACACTTCATACAAACGTTAAAATTCAGGGAAAAGTATGTGTACGTATTCCTATCGTCACTAGAAAATTTGACGTCATTTGCCCCATTGTAACGGTCGTAAACAAACATTTGTGTGAGGTCGTCAATATTGTAATTACGTGAAAATGTCAGTCGCTTAACGTCTGGAAATACGGACGATCATTAAAGTTTGTGCAAATATTGGTAAAACACACACAGATACCTACAAATAACTAACAAGGGCAAGCGGGGACAAGATCCGTGTAACTAACACTGGTTTTTTTAATGGTACAAAGGCTCCGAAGAAAGGCGAGAGTCGGTACACGATGACAACCGGTCAGGCAGACGTCTGTCCGAAATGCCGGACTATGTGACGAGGGTTGTCCAATATATTCGTTCACTGGTGGAATATGTTACATGTCCGTTGCATAAGAACAATACAAACTACAAAATAATTTGCATAAATTATTCCTCTTTTGACAGTCAAACAAATTATAACATAAAAAGCAAATGCCACTTTACAAGCAACAAATGATTAATACAATTGCAGTTATGAACTAACCAAATTTTGTCGTGCGCCGGTCTTACGTTACTAAGGTAACTTAATGACCATTCTTTAACACGACACCCGGTTAGTCGGCTTTTTCTTTTGTTTTCTTATTTGAGACAGATTTCCCCTTCAAGTGATATATAATGCATTTGTTTTTATTAAAAAATTCTCACGACAATAACTGCAGTGCACGAATTTTTTGGACAACCCTCGTATAAGCCATATGTTTATAGTGATGCATATGCTGGCAAGGATATGAGAAATTAAAGTTATTTTGTTTTGCATCGAAGAAAATTTGTATCCGTATTTTAAACTTTTGCTTTTGCTCAATTTACCATATGTATTTATCAAACTCTTAAAAGAACTAGTATTTATTTTTGCTAATTTTCCATTAAATATATATTATGCTCCAATTTGATTTTTTTAAAGATATTAATAATTGCTGAACAGAGTCTTTTTATGTTTAAAATAAACATGTTTCGACTTCATTTTAAGTTGAATTGTTATGTTTTGAACCGTACACACTAAAGGTTGTCACAATATGAACATAAAGTGTCATTAAAAAAACAACACCTTTTACTTGACACATAATAGGGAATGCAGCTTTCCATACATAGTTTATTAATTATTTTATTCAAATTAAACATTCTGTAAGAATTGCATAAGTTCAGTACATTATTAAGATAAAAATATTGTATCCAAAGATGAGCGTAGTATATATTTAAATAACGTCTTTCTAATATATTCATATTTTCTTTAGTGAATTAAATCAAACTAAACAAAATCAAAGAGATTGAACTGAGAGAAAGTAGAAGAGCATTTATACAGCCTTTTGTCATATAACAGAAGAGAAAGTTGTTACATGAGATGAGTTCAGCAGAAATGCTCTGACTGAAAGTCGTTTTTACTTTTAGAATCAGATATACTTAAAAGTTTCTTTTTTCATTTATTTGAGAATGGCGTATACATTTTTATCACATGAACAATAAGTGTTGCAATGCATTGAGTCGTGTACTCTACGATGTCTTATTAACGTTCTTTTGTGATACATTTTATATAATGTTTTTGTCCGAAATAATGTTTATGCCCTTTCAGTTCATGATGTAACTTGGCGACAACTCAATATTTTACATTTCTTAACAACCTGGCAAATGAGGCTTTACCATTTTTAAGAATGCTTTAACTTTGAAAAACAGGTCACCGCCATTTTTGTTTCAACGAGACTGTTAAAATTCAATTCAAATACTGTCATATACAAGAAAGCAAATGTATAATAAAACAGGACTAAGACTAAAGTAAATCAAATTATAAAGAAACAGGAGTTATTGTATTGTGTGGCAATAAAAGTTTTGGAAGAATGATGTAAATTTCAATTTATACGCATTGACACGGTTAACGGTGTCGATGGGAGGGAGAAAATTCAAATTCGTTCGTCTAGGATTTACTAAGTGTTAGTAAAAGGATTTCCATGAAAAATATAAAAAACTGTTTAGATACTAAATAGTGTAGTGAAGTGATAGACTAGCATGTTCAATTTGATTTTTTTTCATTTTATGAATTATATAATTATAATATTACCGTATTTTTTATTAATGTTATTCCTTCTGGTGGTTAAATTTGCCTTGATATTTATAATTAAATCGTCTTTTAAGAGATATTTTTCGGAGTATTCTTTCTTAAACATACAGGGAGTCTGCTTTATAATTCAATGCCTTTGGCGACGGGGATAACAAACTATCAATAAGCAAACGAATAAAGATCAAAAGTCTTAAAAGATAATTGGCACTGTAATCAGGTAGACATTAACGCTTTGTTTTATCTGTTGAGGTAAAGTTCATCGCCTGTACGCATGACCTCCGCCTTGAATAGTATTCAAACAGTCTAGAACTACTGTCAACTGCATTGCAACATGAGTTCAAATACCAAAAGCGTCATCTGTTTTTCTTTTAACATAATTTATAAATATCTGAGATAAAACATACAACACCCTTGTTCATGGGCTATCACGAACATTTTGTATCGGCGGTTCTCTTGCTCATCGCAGAATAAACAATATACTCATATGTTGATGCTTTTAAATATTTAGGAACAAACACATTTCATGGTACTGACATGTCTGTACATTGCATAGAAATCATGATCACAAAATGGCTCAAATTTGCTGCTGTTTCATTAAGAATTTTGATAAACAAACATGTAAAAACTAGTCCTTTATCTATGGTGGCTGATTTGTTCCATTCGTGTTTTTGCCCTGCGAACCCGCCAAGCGAACTGTCGAACATTTACAAGTTTAAATGGCGGGTGCGTAGCGAAAACACGCTAATTAGCGAGGACGAAGTGTAAGAAATAAAACTTAGCCCTGGGTTGGCGAGGAGCGACATTTATGAAATAAAACGGTGGGGACGATAATGAGCGTGTTTTTGTCCCGCATCCCGCAATTTTAACTCGATAATTCTTGTCTTTTTGCTTGGCGAGTTCGCGGGACGAAAATACGCTAATAAGCAGGCTCGCGCGACGAAATTTTATTCATTAAACCTCGCCCCGGGCATTTACTAATAAACGTGTTTTCGTCCCACCACCCTGCCGTGTTATTAAATCTCGCACTGTGCCCCGCGGGGCGAAGTTTTATTTATTAATCTTCGTCTCGCGCCCTCAATTATATGCATGTTTTCTCTCCGCACCAATGCCATTTTCACTTGTTAATTCTCGAATGTTCGCTTGGCGGGGTAGCGGGACGAAAACACGCTTATTAGCGGCAGCGTAAGGAGAAGTTTTATTTCATTAAACTTCGCCCCGCGACTCCGCTTTATAACGTTTTTTCGTCCTGCGACCCCGCCTTTTATTTCCTAAATCTCTGCGCGCCCCAACGAGTTGATGTTTTATTTCTTAAGCTTCACCCCGCGCCCTCGCTTATAAGTGAGTTTTTGCTCTGCGCCCCGCCATATAAACTTATTTTTTTCAACTTTTCGCTTGGCGGGATCGCGGGCCGAAAACACGAATGACACTAATCAGCCACCATATTTATCATTATGAATACCAGCTTAATTGTTACAATTGCTACAGAAGCTTATCAAGTGGGAGCCAAAAGGAACACAAAGAAAATTAATCAAGTCTATTATTTTAAATAGTTTCAAGTTTTGAAAAAAAATGTTAATCGATAACTCTAAAATAATTTTTTAACTGTATTTTCAGTAACTCTGCTTTAAAATAATTCTGCTCGATCAATGCAAATTGAGGGTTTTTTGTATGAAGTGGCTTATACCGAAATAGTAATTATCAACAGAACTGTGAAAATATATGATGACATTAATGATACGAGTTTAAAACAGATATACGGCATGAAAGGCTAAAGACTATAGGAACTAATTCAATTCTCCTTATTCCCAGATGGAACAATTCACTTCCATGGTATTCAAAATGATGATCTATATGCATATAAATCCGTCAGGAAACATATAACATATTCCCTATTGAGAAGCTTGCTAGATATATTTCATTTAATGTGTATACGTAAAAGTAAGATCACAAAGACGAGAAATGTTTTGAACAATAACAGTCGGAAATTGTCAATCATTATGGTTTGAGGATTCATCTTTTTTTAATACAATATGTTTCAATGAAAGATACGACATAAAACTAGTTTTCACGTTGTCCGTCACAAATTATGTCTTTTTACGTAAGCTTACTCCGATATCTTAAGTATAATTTATGTTATGCTAACAAGATATTCACAACAAGAAAACAAACATGCCGATTTGACATACGGAGATATCTACATTTGACTCTAGTTAACATGCCATGATTAAAAGCAGGATGTGGGTTTATTTTCAAGCTCTATATTTCAATATTTAATTAAACTGAAGCGTTTTCGTGTTTGTTTTCGATTTGTAACTTTATTGTAAAAGAGTTTATTATATATATTGAAAACATTTTGTAACCGAAATGCTTACATGTCTGTTTTTTCCCCCATGCAGTTAATCTTTTCTTCCGAACTGCTAGATGGTAAGTGGTTATGGTAAATTTTAAAGATATACTATGCTCATATTTTAGTAAAATATTTTAATCGAAGAACTTTATTTAAACCTATGAAATTCTTACTGAATATGTCTAACTAAAAAAAACGAAACAATAAACTATATTTGAAGTCACGTTCTCTAATACAGGACAAGTAATGTGGCAACCTATAGGTGTATGGTTTTAAACATGACTTTGTGTGAAGTCAAAACATGTTTATTTCATATTTACAAAAGGACTGTGTAGCAATAACCGATATTTTCTGATATAAAATTTGAGCATAGGATATCTTTAAATAGCTGTAAATATTTCTTCAATATCTGTTAACAATAATACAATGGATGGATGACTCTAGTTTCTGTAAATGATAAAACTCTTTTCAGTAAATAATTGCTCAACATCCGCCAAAAGCACCCACAGTAATATGTCGAGTTTTCCCTGAATATAATAATTATTTAAATTTAAGCATGCAGATAAAAACAGTTTTTTTCTCTAAAGCAGACATTTAAAACGGACAAATATATAATACCAAGCAAAACAGTGTTTATGTAATTATGGGCTTGTTTTCATTCTTAATTTTTGTGTTTTTATTCATCACGGTACAATAATTATTGTAAATGTTTCAGAGTTAATAATTTGTTGTTTCTTAAACAAACGATGGGAAAGAATGGTACGTATTGTGAAAGAAGGTCAGTTTTAGCTGTAATTATTGTTTGATATTTTCCACCTATCTAATGGGGCAGGACAATCAAACTAATCTGCTTAAATCAGATAATTGATTGAAACCGACCTGGTTAAACGTGTTACTACGCGGACTGCTTCGTACTATAGTTGCTTTTATGATAGTATAGATGTTATGAAGGGTTGACAGTTGAAGTTTAAATTATTTTTATTACTAGTATAAGTATTAATATTGTTATAACTAGTAAAAGTATTATTATTATTATTATTATTATTACTATTTTTATTATTATCATCATCATCATCATTTTAGTTTTTGTGTAAAAATGAAAGATGTTTTATACTAATTTCTTGCAACTACCAATATGTATTGCTGCGTCATCGAGGAAAGAGTTTCGTTTGTGATTAGTAATTTTGCAATAATAATTCAGTCATATATTTTGACTCAACAGTATTTAAATTTCATGGGATATATGTTGATTTCAAAACCTGCTTTCATATAAGAATGTTTTAATGCTATTCACATACCTTATGGATAATTTGATAGTTTATCTACTCCGATCCACGATCTTGCATTGAATATCTCAATGTAATACTATCAGTGATTGGGTGTATTTGAAAACGCAAATCAAGAATGTAAACATGGTAGTTGCGTATTACATGTATTATAACAATAGTTAATAATTGTGTACTTGTGAAAAGGGAGTACACAAAGAAAAGAAATGTTTTGAGAAATAGTCAGTCAGACATTGTCAATTCAAATGGTTTTAGGAGTTCCTTTAATGCAATACGTTTCACTGCAAATTACGAAATAAAACTAGTTTTGACTAAGTTCCTCATAAATAACATGACATTGTTATCTTACTCGAACATCCAAAGTATAATTTAGGAAATGAGAACACAATATTAACAAAAAGAAAACAAGCAATCAGTTAACTATGAAAACAATTACATGAAAATTTATTGGCATACAAATAACTAAATTTGAATATTTGGTGCCTGTTAATAAAAACAAATAATCAAGACTTATTTCCTGATGTAGTGATAAGGTATCGTTTTCGTTTAATCATGATATGAATATTTCCTTATTTATTTCTGGAGATTAGTTATATAAATGTCATATGTTTACAGTGATACATGTCATAATCGTATCATGCTAGCACAGATATGAGAAATTAAAGTTATCTCGTTTTGCTTCGATCGTTATTTTTTTATATTTGTATCTGGATATTAAACTGTTGCATAATATTTGATTTACCATATCGGTTTATTAAACCTTTAATATATATGAGATGCTATATTTTCCTACAATAACCTCTTTCTAGTATAACTATAAATTCAAGATAAGATATTAACCAAAGAAACAGTTATGTAGGTGAACATCTAACATATTTCTTATAATGAGAAGAACATTTATTATTCGGGATGAGTTATGGGAAAATATTCTCATTTTAAAATGCTTAGACATTAAAAAAATTGCAAAAAGTAAGTCGTGTTTCCCCAGTGCAAACAAAACGTCATAATATTGTATGAAAGATGTGTGTTTCATTGTGAATTTTATTAAATTGCAAATATACTTGTATTTTTTCATGTACTAAAACGACCGAATTTAATGCTTTATGATTCCATTAATTGAAAAACTAACTTAATCAGCAATGACATGTAATTTTTATTTATAACACCCTGCATTGTGTCATGTATATGGCAATACTACACATTTACATACCGTTAGTCGATTTTCTTATTCTGTTGCTTAAAATCTTATCCTAATATATCAGTTTATCTTCGTCAGGTAGGTTAAACAATACTATTACCAATTAATACAAATCTACTGCACATTCGACTAAGTGATTTTTCTTGACCAGAAATAAATGTAAATTCGATAATATCTTTAGCAATAATGCTTTCTGAAACTTACCACATTGATAAATCTTCATTTAACGATATTTATAAATGATGTAAAACCATTACAATTGAGTTACAGGATATTTTACATTAAAATATAATTTTCTGCAAGCAAAACCATAGGGATGTTATTTGTTGTAATTAAAAAAAAACATACCGAGCAAAGCTCCATGCCATGAATATTTAACCACACTCCTGAGATAAATTACGATCAAAGAAATTTCAATTGTCATATGTGACTGACAGAAAATGTTTATCAGAATCAGATTGAAACGTTTGAATTCTTCATTTGACGGGGGAGAAGTTGTGATAGGGGATTTGTATACGGTAGCTGTAGCTTTCAGATAAATGGTATTTTTTAGTAAGTTATACAAGAAACTCGCTTACAGGGACAGCTGCCAAGATAAAACCAGAAACATGCGTACAAACACAAAAATTGAAAAAGTAAAACAGCAAATGAACAAACACAATGTTTATAAAAAATACAATAATTGTGAGTTAGGGATAACTTTGCAATCAATCAATTAATCATTAAATTGTACCGATACGAAATGCTCCTAAAAGTCAATTTTATAATAAATATCAAGGGCATTTTAAATAATTTAATAAATAGTGTGAAAAAATAAAACATAGCAACATTATATATTTTTTATAATTTATTTATTTGATAAAAGAGATTTGACAATAAATCGGGGATATGAAAAATTGAACATACTAGTATACCACTTCATTGTTATTTAGTATTCGAACAGATGTTTTTATTTCTCCTGGGAATTCGTTAACTAACAACAAGCGAATCATGGACGAACTAATTCTCCCATTGACGTCGTTAATCATGTCAATGCGTATAAATTTAAGTTTATATTCTTCTTTCAAAACTATTATACCACACAATACAATAACTCCTATTGCTTTATAATTTGATTTATTTTTCTCAACCCGTGTTTTATTGTACAATTTCTACTTTATTACATATGGCACTATTTAATTACAATTTGACCAGTCTTGTGTAGCGTTAACATGTTTTGCAAATGTGAAACATTCTCAAAGAAACGGTTATGTCGTTTTTTGTTTGTTTTGTTGTTTGTTTTCTGTTTGTTTGTTTTTTCTGAGTTTTTGTTGTTGTTGCTTTTTTGTTGTTTATTTTGTTTGTTTTTTTAGTTTATTTTGTGTGTGTGGTCAAGTGACATTTGATTTTTTTTATAAAAAGAAGGGGTTTTAGCTGACATATGTATAATAAAATTTAACAGTTGAATAGACATCTGACAATTTAAAAAAAAAAACAAATTTCATTTAAATGAGGACATCTTCAATTGTACACGTACATTATCAGTTTTTCATACTGCATAAGGTCACATAATATATTAATTATGTCACAATAAAATGATATTCATATACAGCATATTTATAGTTTAATGAAAATGGATAGTTACTTATAAGATAGAGTTTCTGTTAGTCACCACACTTAAGTTTTCTTTGATAGGTAATCCAGGTGATACACTTGCAAAAAATAACGAAAAAATGAACTGTGAGATGCAATATTCTATTTTAGGATTAAGGAATATCTTTTTCTCGTTAATGTAATTACAGGAAGCAAATTATACAAAATCGCACATTATACATTACAAAACATGTATCTGTATTCTTCTAGTCACATATCGGAAGTAAGATTTTTATTTCAAGTAAAACGACAAGCAACGAGAGAGTTTTGCAAATATCAACATAACATTGATGTGATTTAATCTGAACTTCTTGTTTTTAGTGTAGATCCTACTAGGAATAATCAAGTTTTAATAATTATGTTTCTGTTTGATGTTTGTAAACTATTTTAAAAAATTATATATTTGTATATTTGTACTATTATATAATTTTGTTTCTGTGCTATATAGGTCAAATATTTTTTTTATACTGATAAAAACTTTTTAAGACTACGTATACCAAAGCGTTTAATATTTAATTGTTGTTCCATAGATTTGCATACTGTAAAATTGTTGTATAGTTTTGACGTACCTATAAATTGAGTTAAATTATTTGTTTTGCATAAAACCTTACTTTCCCAGAAACATATACTCAATGAAGTGAATTGTTTTATAAAGGAAAAAAGTTTATCATACATCTGAAACAATCTTGAAAGTGAACTATCATTTATAGTTAGAGGATGGATGAAGGAAAAAGAGTATTATAATACCTGAGTTCTTGCCGAAAAACCTCTCCTTGAGAGTAATACTCTAATTGTAAAATGTCTACATAAAAACGATTTGTGCTGGTAACAACCAATAGTACGAGTATATGTCAAATACATTTTAATAGTCTAAAATATTTCACTACTACTGTAAATTACTTAAATGAATTACATTCACATAACATGAATGAATTGTAACAAATATTATACAAATATGGACTTTTTAGCTGTTGAATATGATGTGATATGTACTGAAAAAATTAATATTGACCGAGGCGATAGCCGAGGTCAATATTAATTTTTCAGTACATATCACATCATATTCAACAGCTAAAAAGTACGTATCTGTTTTATTATATAATTTATAAATAGCTTTTATATGGCTTATCAAATCTGCCATTGCATATGACGGAAATCATTATTTTTCAGCGTGTCTACTGTTTCAATAATTTGGCCCTTTCCATTGGCATGCTAATCCCTATTTTTCTTAAAAATGAAAAACGGTAACTAAAATACACTAATTTGACTCTGATGTACACCCAACTCAACATTTTTTTCAGAATAATAACAACAAACTTGGCGTTACGTCATGTCAAAGTCTCGTGTCTTTTAGGGATTTCCAGAAAATCTATTTTTAGAAGAATAACCGGTGAATATACTCTGAAAATCTATTTTTAGGAAAAAAACAGTGAATATACTCTGATATTGACCTGTTATTTTTTACAAAAAGTTGCTTGTTAGCCAATCAGGGAAAGGCATTTCAAAGCTATTTATAGATTATATAATAAAAATTGATATTTCTGAATTGTTTCAATACATACACCTGAAAACCACGAAAATTAATAATTGGAAGTGATTGTGAGTGAGATGGATTGAGGCCCGGCACGTGGCGATTACACACTTTATTAAAAGTACTGATACATATTGTCATTTTAATTTACAAAATCGTTAGAATTTACCATAAATATCAACCAGTAATGTTTTGTAAACGTTCCAACAGCATACTAACTACTTTCATTTTTGCTAAAAAATAACACAGTTGCTTATGTTTAAATAATTTGGAAAAGGATAAAATATACTTATAAATTTACTAATTCATAATTAATGATTACTAATTTGGAATCGCTACTTATCAACTTACTTTCTTAGCTACATAAAGTTATCATCTCAATACAGTGCTTTAAATTACAACCGATTTTAAATTTCCGTGGTGTTCTTTACTTATTTCTAGGTGTAAAAATAAAAAAATGTGACTTGCTGAAAAAATAAGTTGTACGTTTTGGATTACCAGCTACATCTGTTAGGAATGTTCATGGTGTGTATTTTTTATTTCGCACATATGAGCTATGACGACACTAGTAATATCATACAATGTATGTATCAATAGAGCTTTAGTTACAGTCACAGTAATGAATTGAGATTTTTCTCGTGCGTTTGAGTTAAAATAGTTCATAATCTATTTATTATTTAATCGACTGGCCTTGTTAGTTTCTAACGACGATATAGCTGCCTTCTTCTCGTACATTCCTCTAAAGTGATGAAGTCTTTCTGGTTCTTTCTGATGTTGATTTGATATCAGGTGATAAAGTTTTGATATATGGTAGTGTCATTTTAATGGTGCTGTGGCATTGAAACATGATGATATCAACATGATGATATCAACATGATAAGTGGTGATGAACATTTGACTTTAACTTTTTCTAACGAAACAAACAATTTTTTTCCCCAGATACCTATGCCGATATGAGATAAATTATCTGCCGTACTAAAGATGTTTACATACGACATCAACTGATACCCTTTTGAAACACACAATCATTTATGTATATGTGGATGCTTGTAAATTACCACATTAACAAATAAACGTTGTTTTTTTTTGGATACTGACTGTTCTGTAAAATAAAAATCTTGAACAAGAAATGGTTCAAATATACGAAACCAATAGGATAAAATCAAACGATATAATGCACGAAACCAATAACATAACATGTTTAAATGATATTGCAAAAGACGCTGTTTCATGAGCAAAAAAATCCTGAAACGCTTTTCAAGCTTAATTTCTAAAATAGATGATCAATGGGGAGTCAAAAGGAAATGAAACATACACAGAAAAGCAAGCTAAATATTGTTAATGGTGTAATGTATGTAACAAATCACATGTATATAGTATTATCACTGTTCTATTTTTAGAACTTAAACTACGTGTATATAATTTGTCTCTTTCCAATATTATCATTGCTCTATTTTTAGAACATTTACTACTTCTATGTCAACAAGAAGTTTCTTACCTCTTGTAGAAAATTCTAGATTATGATTCGTGCATTATATTTAGATAGAAATTTCCAGATCATTCTTTACTGTTAAAGGTACTAGATTATGATTACTGTAGACTGTTTCGAATGATCTATGTTTGTATAAATTAGTGGATATTTTTCATTACCTTTATCTTTTTAGTCATCAGTTGCTTTTTAAGTCATCAATACATTTGGAGTATAATTCAACTTGGACATTAAGAAATTTATTGGAGCTTGGATTTTTAAAATACATGTAGATTAAATTATTCTTGTGAATTTTATTGTGGGAATTGTATCTAAAGTGTTCTTGGATTTAACTTAGATTTAACTGTGCTATTCAAAAAGGGATCATTCCAGGATCAGATAAAACATTTGAAATTTATATTTTTAGTTGGACTTCAAGTATTTGTAAACATAGTTTGTTCTTTAATTTTTATTTAATAATTTTTCTATAATAATAAATTTGTTATTGTTACAAGTTTGTTGCTGGCTTTTCTTTCTCGTTACGACTGGCTCGTAACAATGGTAATGAGTAAAATAAGGTAGTTACATTTACTCTTAAATGTGTTTTAGAATGTGTTTGTGTTCAGTAGCACTGCTTTTAGAATATAATTCGTTTGATCAATGAAAATTTAGGTTTTTCTAGCTTATACCGAAAAAGTAATTATTAACAGGAATGTGAAAATGTATGATGGCATTAATGATACGAATTTAAAACAGATATACGTTCTGAAAGGTTAAAGATTCCGGGAACTTATTCAATTCTCCTTATTCCCAGAGTGAACTAGTCCACAGTATTCAAGATGATTATCTATATGAATACAAATCCATCAGAAAATATTCCCTATTGAGAAGCTTGCTAGAACTATTTCATTTAAAAAGGAAGTACACAAAGAGGAAAAAGTTTTTAACAATTATATGGTATAAGGATTTATTTTCTTTAATACAACACATTTCCATGAAAGATACAAAAAATAACTAGTTCTTATTATGTTCACCGTAAATATTGCCTTCTAGTTAGCTCACTTCAATATCTAATTTAAAGTATAATTTAAGATATGGAACCAAAACATTTACAACAAGACAAAGCAAGCAATTAGTTGATTATGAGCATGGATATTTATTTACATACGAAGTCCTGAATTCGAAAATTTGGTGTTTATGAATCATTTTCTAAAATTACTCAAGATATATGTCCTGAAGTGGTAATAAAGATTTCAGTTTAGTTCTTTCTGAGCATTTTATGAATATTTTCCTACTTGTTATAAATCGTTGCACGTTCGCAAATATGTGAGAGACAAAAGCCACCTTGTTTTTGCATGGAACATAGAATTGTTAATATTTGTATCCGAATCTTTAACTTTTGCATGCTAGTTGATTTGCAATTACTGGTTATCAAGCCTTTAAAAAATAAAATAAATGATTAAATGAGTTTAATGAAAAGACCTCTTTTTCATCTATTTGTAATTAAATGAAGTAAGATCAGTAAAACTTAAAAAGAGATTGAATATAGAGTAAACAGTGGAGGAATATTACAACATTTTTTGTTCATACAAAAGAATGAAAGTTTTAATATGGGATGGGTTCTATCAATTATTTCTCATTTTGAAAGGCTTTGACGCTATGAAATTTGCAGATAGGATGTCTTGCGAAAGCCGTTATATATAACAGTTGTCTATTTTATTACAAGATATGCCACACTTAAATTTGCCGTAAATGTTGAAACGTTGTTCAATTTAAATAAATACAGATATTTTCCGTGTATAAAAACGACCCAATACAATGTGTTATGATTTTGTTCAAACATCATTTTGATTTATTCACTTTTTTATTTTATATCAATTGCATATAACATTGATAGATTCATCTCAATGATTAAAGAATTGGAATTTTAACATTTTTATAAAATATTGATCACGAACTTATTTTTGATACATAAAGAGTTTTATTGCGTCAAAATATTAAGGGTGTTTCAACGCAACTTGCCACTTGATAACTAAATTTTTTTTCATTTTTTAAGAAAAACACGAACAAATAGGCTTTACTATGATTTCTAGAAATGTTTCAACAGTGCAAAGCAAGTCATTGTCTTTTACTTGGTTCAAACGAAAATGACAAATTTTACAAAATTACCGCTGTCAAAATGCAATTTAGAAAGTGCAATATACAATAAAGGAAGAAACGGTATAGTAAAACATAGGCTAAGAAAAATAAATCAAATTATAAAGAAATATAAATTATTTTATTGTGTGGCAATAAAATTTTGAACGAAGAATGTAAACTTAAATTTATACGCATTTGCAGGATTAACGACGTAAATGGGAGAGAGAAAAATCCAATTTGTTCGTCCGTGAGTCTTTAGGTGTTAGTTACAGGATATCCATTAGAAATATAAACAACTGTTTGAATACTAAATAACAGTTTTATGGCTGTATTGTAGTGAGAGACTATTATGTCCAATGTCCTTACAATCTCAGAATGATTAAAACGCCTCTCTTATTAAATAGATTATATGACAAAATTATTACTGTATTTCATTTTATTGCTATTCATTCAAGTGGAAATATTTGCATTGATATTAATCATCATATCAACTTGTGGAACAGTCAACACTGTTTTTCTGAGTAAATGATTATAAAATGGAGGTCGTTTGTTGCTCCATTTCATCATTTATAAAATGTTTATATATTTGTACTATTATTGGCGACGCCGGTGAGCGGCGTCGTCTTTTATGGAATGCTTTTTATTTTGGCCTATGGAAGGAGCTGTTATTATTAGCAGTTAATGTATTGTTGTGTTCATTAGTTTTATTTTGATTCGTAAAAGTCAAGTAAACAAATATGTTGTTATATTTGTATTTAATAACTTTATGTAAAAAGCATGTGCATTGTGATATTATATTCAGGAAATTGCAGGCTAAGTTTAACAGCTTGTCCTTTAGTTTTATTGACAATACTAAAACCCGGATTTCGAATATCGTTGTGGTCTACATTGATGGCGTATCCATTCATCATTCATTTATATATTTTTAAAATTTTCCTACAAGAGGAAAGTTCACATGCAAATGAGTATTAGGATAGGTAATTAACTGTTGTTAACGATTATCCTATTGATTTTATCCATGTTACGTTTATCTGTTGCACAGAATGGTTGTTTTTACAAAGTGTACCAGTATCCGGAATGTTGAAAGCTATCCGATTTTCTGCAATTACTGCTGTCATATGGCCAACTATTTTTATGAATACTTTACCATCAATTTGCATGGCTTATTAAAACTGAGGCTGCAACATTTCATAATTTTGCTGTTTAGGGTGTTCTCTTGTGTTTCAGGTTTTCTTTATTTTAAGGGGAAGTAACTCATGATTACTAAATTATTTGTTTTTTCTGTCTATCTTAGGTATTACTTACTAAAATTTACCAGTTGTAAGGTCATCAAAAGCATGTTAATGTAAGGATTTCATATTTATTTAGTAGAACTGTAAATTATTAATGTTATGTGCATCTTAGTATATTGATATGATATGAGACTTATAACATTTCTGAATTTAAAGAGTTACAGTAATGTCATTATTATTAAAGGGATGAAAATTCATTTAAAGTTATAAATGATTGATTGAAAATGTCCTTAAACTTGGATAAAGCAATATAATTAATAAAGTCCCAAAAAATCATATTCTGAATAGTTATTCTAACTTTTTTCTAACATGTGCATAGTTTCAAAAAAGGACAGCTTCTGTCTAATCTATTTGTAATGGAGGGACACCGGTCTCAACCTCCAGGTCTCCTGAGTCAACCCGACAACAGACTTTTCATAGAGTAGATTGTTTCTTGCCTTGAATAAATGTGTGCACTAAATTTTATAGTGGGTGATTTGTGCCACATGAAAACCAACATAGTACAAAAAGTAACCGGTCGCCAGATGAAAATATGAAAATACAATCTTCCACAAAGTTGTTCGTTTTTTTGCATTTTCATGTTTTCGCCCGGTGCATAAAATTTCTTATCATAGACAAAAGGTTAGTTTTTTATTTGTACAAAAAATAGATATATAGATATTGTACATGTATTAGCACAGTTATGTTCACTCTCAAATTGACCTGTTATAAATAATGGCACAACCAATAACAGTTGTCTAAGCCCTTTTTAGTAAAAATAATTATACAATAATACTTAAATTGTTACTTTAATTAAGACTATGATAATGTAAGGTTTTTTTTCTTATTTATTAATTAAGAATAAATTATCTGTTAATTTAAAAATCTACAAGTATCTGTCACGGTTTAGAACTGTTCACTATTTAGGCAGAAAATGTGTAAGCGGTAAGATAGCTTAATCGCTACAGCTTCGGTACATTAGTCTGTGGGTCACAGGTTCGAGTTCTGGTCAAGCTGAAAGGTTTTCTCATCCTGTGACTGCATATAAGCATGAGTTCAACTTATTATGCTCTGTAAACATAAGAAATTCAAGGACACAAATCAATATAGTGGGGAAATATGTTGTGGTTTAGAACTGTTTCATTATTAAAGAGAAAATGTGTAGCCAGCCGGATAGCTCAGTTGGTCTTCTGAAAGTCATTGGTTCGAGTCATGGTCAGGCAGTTCCAGTCAGGGTTTAGAAGTGGTTTTTCAAGTGACACGTGTTTGATTCATTTAACAGATTGTATTAAATTTGAAATGGACAAAGGCAACATTGCATGATACTTTTAGATCTACAAAGGGCATTTGATACAGTTGATCACACTATACTGCACATGAAGAACTTCTTTTTCTTCTTCTTCATGAAACTTCAAGCATCTGCCATATGTAATGACATTCTTACATGGTTTAAGTCTTATCTCTGATAGACAGCAGCTGGTGGATGTGGCTTGTACTCATTCTACTACTGCTCTGAGTACCTATGGTGTCCCCCTGATGTCCATTTAAGGTCCTCTTTTATGTCTTATATATGTCAATGACATGTCTGCAAACCTTAGCAATAAGCTTTTATTATATGCACAGGCACGAGTATTAGACCTGGGAAGAAAAAATATGACCAGATTGAAAAATAAACCTGTGTTCGTGTTCATCTTAAAAAGTGTCAAAAAAAACAAACAAACTATGTAAATAATGACCCCCTTTAAAAATATACTTTCTGTTAATAGTATATTTTTAAAGGGGGTCATTATTTACATTTTCTTTTTGGTTTTCATGATCAAAGTTTTTTTTATCAATCTGGTCATATTTTTCTTCCCAGGTCCGATACTCGTGCCTGTGATTATATGCTGATGACTCAATTATCCTTGTATCTGGTAAAATAAATCTGAAGAAATTCTTTCTTATAGCATGAGTCTTATAAGATTGCTTAATTGACTATAAATTGTCTTTGCATCTTGGCAAGACAGAGTCTATTCTTTTTGGTTTAAGTTTCACCTTAAACTGGGCCTAGCCTCCAGGTCAGATGTACCGATCGCTGGTGAAAAAGTCTGTATAATGCTGTATGCTGATGATGTTGTATTGCTGGCTGAATCCGCAGACGACCTTCAGTTATTATTATCTGCCTTAAGTAATTGGTGTTGTACAAATGACATGCAAGTTAATGCCAACAAAAGCAATGTTGTCCATTTTAGACAAATACCGTATTACGCGCAACGTACCAATTCAAGTGCGGTTCCAGTAAATTAGCATATGTTGATAGATATATCTATCTGGGTGTTGCTTTTCATGAACATTTGGATCTTTTAGTAACTGTTAAAACTGTGGCCCAGAGTGCAAGTCGAGCGTTAGGTTTGCTTATTGCAAAATCTAAAAGTTTAGGTAGTCTTCCATACAATGTTTTCACGAAACTATATGATACAATAGTTTGGCCTGTTATAAGTTACAGTGCTCCTTTATGGGGGCATCGTGTATATTCATGTATTGACGCAATTTATAATAGGGCACAGCGATTCTTTCTTGGTGTTGGCAAGTACACACCAAATGTTGGGCTTGCTGGTGAAATGGGATGGAAGCCACCGATAGTCCGTCAATGGAAATTTACTGCTTTGTATTAGTTAAAGTTAGCAAATATGGAAGAGTCTAGATTTACAAAACGTATTGCACTCTGGGCGTATAATAAAGCTAATTGTACATGTAAGAACTGGTTTTTCCATATAAAATCATTTTTAATTAAAAATAATTTGAATGTATATTTATCTCTACACAATCCCATTGCTAGAACGTTTGTACATATTGTTGAGTCTGTGTCTCTCAATAATTTTATTAATGAATGGAAAACTAGCTTACACAATGATACTGGGCCGTCTGGCCGATGTCGTAATAAGTTACGATTATATAAAACTATTAAGTCTGAGTATGAAAGCGAACAGTACTGTAAAATGATATTACCGCCCTCTAATCGGTCAGCATTTTGTAAGTTTAGATTAGGAGTTGCGCCGATTCGTATGGAGACCGGCTGTTATGAGGGTCTGAGCATAGAAGATAGAATTTGTCCTTATTGTAACGATAATTCAGTTGAAAATGAATTACATGTTTTGTTCAGTTGTAAGGTTTATGATGATTTAAGAGTAGATTTGTACTCTAGAGCAATAGAGCATGATAGTTTGTTCTCTGAAATGCAAGATTCTGATAAATACAGGGTAACTTCCGAAAACCGAACACCCATGGGACTTGTCAGAAAGTTCGGATTTCAGAGGTTTCCGGAATTCAGAGGTTTATGATAATGTGGACAAAACTAAGCCACTTAGTATCACTAAATGTCAAGGAAGATGTGGCCATTACTGTTATATCATATATAATAGTCTTTTAATCATTAAGATAAAGATGTGAATGAAATAAATACATTTTATCTTACCTGCAAATGCTTTTAAATTTCTATCAGTTTGTAGAAATGTTGTTAATTGCATAAACTTACATATTGTCAGAAGTTAGTTAATTAATCATTCCATCAAATGCAATAAAATTCCTAAAGACGTTTGATGCATACATTGTCACAACTAATTGTCATTTAATCCGCTAATAAACACTTCAAATTAACTGACCGCCGTAAATTACTTTGATTAACCGCATCACATTTCACAGTTTGTGATTTTAACGCGTGTCAAATTAAACGATCACCGCTGATTAGTAAACAATCGAAAGGGAGATTAAATCTTCCTGCAGGGTAAACATTCTCGATTTACAATGTATTTCACACCTTTGGATATTTCCGGTTTTCGGAGGTAAAATTGCATTGATTTGACTCTAATTTTACGAAAATATCGTCCGGAATTCAGAGTTTAGAAGTTCCTGAATTCAGAAGTATTATATTAATAGAAAATAGAAGGGAAAAAATCGGGACCGAAAAAATTGTTCGGTTTTTAGAAGTTTCCGGATTTCAGAAGTTCCGGAATTCGGAAGTTACACTGTATACTTACTTGTTTTCCAATAAAGAGCCAAAAATGATAAGATATTGTGCCAAAACCTGTAAAAATATTTTACATAGACGTCGTTTTAAACTTTGTAAATAAAACATTACAATAGATGTGGAATGTTTCACACATTTTTTATTACCTTATATATTTTTATTATATGTCAGAAACCTCTTAAATGCATGTGTTTCTATGTTGATATTCGTGCTTTTTTATTATATGCTGATATATGTTTTACTAGAAATAATTGTTTTATGTCTTACTTGTATAGTATTTTAACTCCATGCTTAGTTTAGATAAACTGTTCGATTTTAATGTATTTTCTCACGACCATCTCTTATAATTCCATATGGAATGGCATTGCATTTATTTATTTTGTTTTTAAATATATATGTATGTTTTATCATGTATATGCAATGATGAGATGTGAATAAAGATACTACTACTACTACCATGTAATGGTACTGCAATAAAGTACACATCTTTTGTTAAGTATTTAGGTGCAAACCTGGATCAAATTCTTTTGGCGTCGCCCTT
The DNA here is from genome assembly GCF_026571515.1 of Ruditapes philippinarum. NCBI lineage: Eukaryota > Metazoa > Mollusca > Bivalvia > Venerida > Veneridae > Ruditapes > Ruditapes philippinarum. The sequence goes on from NW_026855115.1 coordinate 32,149, forward strand.
TGATGCTTTGCATCAATGCTTTTCTTGTGTCCTTTTGTATCTGTTCTTTATACGTCAATGCCGACAACGACTTTTTGCATTTTTTCATGTGAGGAAGCTATCCAGTTAGCTAACAGAATGTCGGTGGTTCTATTCTATTCTATTCTATTCAGGTACACGTTTGTACCTGAAATAATACAAAGAAGGGCACCTGATGTATTGCTCCACCACTTAAACTGTAACGTCGCCATGTGACCTACACTGTGTTGGTGTGAAGTAAAATCCAATTGAACAAACAAAAAAACTTTATATGTAAAATGTTGATTTTATTTCACACTTGTAGAAATCTTTTCTAGCCAATAGTAAAATCTATTGCTTGACATTTAATTGTCTTAATTGTCGTTGCATGGATTTTCGAAGATTGAAGTTGCATACTGTGAAAAGGCTGTAAAATGAACTCGGACTTACCTATATCCGGTGTTAGATTGTTTAATTGTTTTGCATAAAGCCTAACTTTTCATGAAATGTATAGATATATATTCTGTCATAATGCCACTGCATAAACCCTGTGCAGTGTAGTTTTTCATAAAAGTTTGTAATATATCTTCAATTTGATCATGGAAAATAAGTACAATTCAAGCCAAAACATGAACTAGATACTGTATGAAGGAAGCAAAACATGTTATATATGATGCAAAAAACATTTGTTTATATCAGTCTTTTTGATAGTCTAAGATATTTTACTGCTAGTTTAGCCGCTAAAATAAATTAAATTACGAGCGCTGACGACACTGGTGAAATCAAAATGTATTAATAAAGTTGTAGATACTATGACATAAACAAATTCATTATTTTATGGACTAGCTTAGTTTATTTCTTTGTAACGTAATAGCTGTCTTTGATGGTGTCGTTGAAAAACTGTAAGAGTAACATCAATGTAGTGGTTTAGAAATCTAATCAATCAATCAGTACATGTAAAGCATTGTTAATTGTCTAATATTGAACACTATATCAACTTTAATAAGTATCATTAAGTAATGCTTAGATAAAATGTCTAAAATATCAAGCATATATTATCATATTAAGTTGAAATAATTACAAATTAAAGTAAGATATCAAGTATTATCTTAATAATTTATATTTTATCAAAGTATCATTGGTCACAAATCATGCGTAAGAAATAGGTATGACCCAAATTAGCAGTGTCTTCTAATACGTCACTCTATTGATTTAAAGGCTGTTAAACCCAACCAGTAAGATAGTGAATTTGTCCGCGTGGTTATTTAGACATATAATAAGGCCCATTTCCTCTTTTTCAAATTCCCCCTTATAATACATTGACGCTTATTAAAGCTATTACATTTGGATATTATAATTATACAAATTTCGCATGCTTAAAATGATTTTTACCATAATTTGAATGTATCATTTTTAGTTAATTTTTAATAGGCTATTTTATATAACAATTTTCTCCAAACATTCTTTCAATTTTAGACTATATTGTTAAAGTAACGTTTATGTTTTTATTTGTTTCACATGAGCAATGTTGACTACATTGTTAACCTAATATCTAATGCAAAGGTATTGATATTTAGGAAGGGAGAGGGGTAGGTAGGTAGGTTGGTTGGTGTTGATTTATTGATTGATTGATTTTCTGACTGATTGATTGATTGATTGATTGATTGATTGATTGATTGATTGATTGATTAATTGATTGATTGATTGATTGATTGATTGATTAAGCCAACGGAAATTGATTTCCCTGTAATTGTTTGGAATGCAAATGATATTGCTGTGTAGAAAATTATGTAAATTAAATTTATGACAAAAACTAAATACCTCAATGATGTAGACAAAGATTATTTTAATTATGCCATGGTATGTAAAGACTTACACTTCTTGGCGTAATATTCATTTGTTGATTCTAAATTATCTAAATACTTGTAATTAAAGATTTAACAGAATCTTCCATAAATATATTGCAACGAAAAAAAATATCTTCCTTAACATTTTAGTAAAACCAAAATGACTTTTGTCCAATTTTTTTATGTTTGACCATCAATCTAATTTAATGTTGTTTTTTTTTTCATTCGAAATGTCACTCTTTTTATGTTTGAATATTGAATTCTACTTGCAATCCGCTACCAATGGGCACAGTACCGTTTAATTCGAAACGTCACTCTTTTTATGTTTGGATATTGAATTCTGCTTGCAATCCGACACTATTGAGCATAGTTTTTAATTTGCAAATACCACTACCATCCATAAACCGAACATTTTCAATTGTGTCGTTTGGGCGTTCTTTACGGTCTCTATATTACTTTTCTATTTTGAAAGCAAAGTTTTTCAAAACGTGGTATAATTTTATAAGATAGACACCAATTTTATGACATATAATAACTTGATACTTTTTGATGACTTTTCCTTATTCTACTTTATTATTCATTCTGATCATGATATGCAATTTAAAAAAAAAAACACTCAAAAAGTCATGCCCTTTTTTGGGTGATTTATATTTTCGCAAAAAATTACATATATATCTAATGTTTTGAAGGAATAAAAAAGAAAGTGAGCCTAATTTTGCTATATTAAATTTAGATTGAGGTTAGTATATAATTCTATGCTTAGCCATTAGAAACGATGTCAAAGGGTGAGGAACCTTTTCACCATATTAGAAGAATTCTCGACCTGAAAGATAAATGGTAATTCATGCTATATGTATGTTCTAAAGTGATAAAATAGTAGATTTCAATTTATCACCACGATTTTGTTTAATGTTGTGTAACTCTGATTTGAAATTTCAGTACATATGTACGTTTGAAGTGATAGAACACTAAATTTCAATTGATAATCCCGATATTGTATAATAATGTGTAAGTGTTTCTTTCTATTCATTAATATGTGAAGTCTCAGTCTTCAATATACAAATATTGTACTAAAGTCTCTTTCTATTGTCTTTTCCAAAGAATGATGTACTAACACAGCTAAAATGGACTGGAGATGGGAAATACCTACGACAATTTAAGATCAACAAGGAAAAGTATCGATTTTGATAAATGTATGAAAATTTATAAACGTTATATATCGTAATACAATCGGTAACAATTGATCTAATGCATTGACCAGAATACAGGATAAATTAAGAGTTAGTTACTTTGTTACAGAACATCATGACCATGATGGATATCTTTTTATATATACTTTAAATCAGAAACAGCAAGATCTTTGTCATGTTTCATTATTTTTCATACTTATTGGGTATGTTTAAATAAAAGTATTCCATGACCAATGTCGGGCGATATTATTTTTACTCTAACAATGAAACCAAACCCTACATTGTCCATGTGCTTGATGATATACTATGCTCAAATTTGATATAATAATATATTGATAACTGCTACACATATTTTGACTTTACACAATGTAGAAATTATATATTTTAAACTCTATACACTATAAGTGATCACAAAAAAGAATATATAATGTACATGTAAGTATAACGGGCAGTTTATATAAGGAACTACCAACTTAAGTTGACCTGTTATTAGGAACGCAGCTTCCAATACAGTTTAATGATATATATTTTTCATTTCGATTAGGCATATAATAGGAATTTCAAAAATTTCAATAAATTTCTTTGACTAAGAAATTTCACTAAAAGGACAAACATAGTATATATTTAAACTAATAATAGTATTTATAGTGTTACTCACAATGGTTTGCTGATTGTTTTATTCAATCTATTTGTATTGACATAGTCTGAAATTTATTTAATTTGGAAAGTCGTTTAAACCAATTTAAAGTGATTTGTAAGATCATTGTTGATGCACGTTTCATACGACATCAACCGATATCATTCTTAAACACAATTTATTAATGTATATGCAAATGCTTCTAAACTATTTCATTTACAAATGAACGTTTTATGGTAATTATTATCATAAAACACAGAAAAATTGAACAAGAAATAGTTCAAATTATAAAGGATACAAAGCACAAAAGACTAAATAAAAGTGCAAACAAATACTGTTTCCTTACGAAGTAAAAATTACTTGTTATTAAACGGTTTTCAAAAAACAGTTTAACTAATAAAATGATGATAAATGGGGAGCCGAAAAGGAAAGCAAGCAAGTAAACTTTCTTAAATGGTTAAGAGAAATAATAAGGCGGAAAATATGAAACACTTCAACGCATTTTATATATTTTTATATTTTTAGGTACAGTGCCATTCCACTTAAAATAGTTATAAATCGTTTGATCAATTTAAAATGAAGGTTTTTGTATGTAGCCGATTCCATAAAGTATTTTAAATATATGTTGTCATTAATGATACGAGTTTAAAACAGATATACAACAAGAAAGGTGAAATACTCAGGGAACTTATTCCCAGATTGAACTATCTCTCACTTCCAAAGAATTGGCAATGATGATCTATATTCCTACAAATCCGTCAGAAAGCAATTCCCTTTTGGGAACTTTTGTAGAATTATTTCATTAAATGTGTTCTCTTAAAAAAGGATGTACAAAGAAGAGAAATGTTTTAAGCAATCAATTTCAGAAATTGTCGATTGAAATGGTTTTAGGTTTTTTTTATTAATACAATGTTTTTCAATGAAAGATTCGAAATAAAACTAGATTTCACTTTGGCAATCATAAATAACATCTTTTTGTTAGCTTACTTCAGTATCGAAAGTATAATATACTAGGTTATGGAAAATATTTAAAAGAAGAAAACAAAAAAAAGTTGGTAATGAAATAACAGCATGAAGATTTATATGCATACGAAGTCCTAAATTTAATATTTGGTATTAAATTATGAATCATGCCCTAGCATTTATCAAGATATAGTTCCTGGCGTTGTGATAAATATTTTGTTCAGAAAGTAGTTTTTGCGTACGTTTTATATTTATGTTGTTTATAAAATTGCGAGAAATGAAAAAAGCAAAATTAATGTATCATATTTGAAATGCTGTTCGATTATAAACATGAAAGTTCAAATATTTTTTATGTAGAAAAACGATCACATTTAAGGTTGTATGATATATTTTAACTTAAAGACATCTAACTTTACCAACAAAAAATAATTACTACTTTTCTAACTGAAAAAGGGGAAAGGCTAGTCCTGTAACGCTTTTCAAGCTTAATTTCTACAAAATAATGGATGGGGAGTCAAAGGGAAATCAAAAGTCAAACAAAATCAAATTAACTTTTTTAAATGGTAAGGAGTTGAAGATGGTGGGATACATGTCATAAATGAGTAATAAGAAAATATTTTTAATAATGATGATATTATAGATTATCGGGAGTTTCCTAATTTATGAAAAAAAGCCCTTCTAATGGCAAAGTGTAGTTGGAAAAAATGAGTATTACTCATGAATCACACGGTAAATTTTGTTTACATTTTGCATACAGGTGACATTTAAGGTATATAACTGTCCTATTGTGTCAATTGTACAGTTCCTTTAAGTGTCAATTAGGGGTGTTATACTTTAAGTGTACATTCATCTACAACTTATCAAGCTTTTATGTCCTCATTTCCGATTCATGATTCTGTAAGCTGCTTCATCTTATCATTTATAAAGTATTTATGTATTTGTATCATTAAATCATATTGTTCCTGTTTTACATTCTTTTAGAATATTTTCTAGACGTAAGTATAGCCAAGCAGTAAATATGTCATTGCGGTACAAAGATTTTCGAAGATTGATGTTGCATTCTGTGGATTTGTCAAAAAATATCACTTAGTACGTGCATATTTACGGGCTTAAAGTGTTTAATTGTTATGAAGAAATCCTGACTATGCAAGAAATTTTTAAACTATCACATAATTTGTCATTATACTTCCATTGTATTGACCCTATGCAGTGCACATTTCATACAGAAAAGCAATATATCATCAATTTGATAAAATCTTAAAAGAAAAATATGAATCAAGTCAAAACTTGGAATAGATAGAGGATGAATGAAGAAAAAATGTGTTATAAAAAAATCCTCGTACTCTTATAGTAAAATATCAATATGAAAAATGATTTTTGCTGGCAACAACCATTAGTTGGTCAATCAGGGTCATTTTTTAATAATCTAGGATACAGCACTGCTTTTGTAAGTCAATTATATAAATTATATTAACATACGAAAAAATGAAATTTAATAGGTATTTCTGAATAAATTCAATATTAACCCGTGACTTGAAGAAAAAGAAAAAGATTTATTTAACCAGCTGCATCTTGTAAAAAATATGTATGCTGTGGAAATGTTATTTCTACACACGGCTGAGATCACACGAGCTAAGATTAAGAGTTTATTCTTGTATTCGATTTTTAACATTTCATACGCTTAACAATTGTTTGTAATTATATTTATCCTGTCACTTGTATCAATTTCGGCCCGATAACAAAGTGCCGTTTATTTTTACTGATCTTCGGCACGTGGTATGCATATTTGCCGGAGCTGGACTATTTTTCAAGAAAAAATATATAAACGTTCGTTAAATCTTCTCTGTGTAGAACGAATTTTGGAAACGTTGATAAAACTTTGTTTGTTTATTTTATTTCACTCTATCATTTTTGAAGCGAAATAAAAATTATTAAAAGTGAAATAAATGTAAATCTTAACTAGTTTGCGACATTAAAAAAGCGTACTTGATTGATTGTTTTGCACGTGCTGTTTGGCGCTACATTGTGACGGCACGTAAACAATAATTTAAACGTCTGTACAGCTGTTAACGACTGAATAAAAGATAGTAGTGTTCGAATTCATTTTCTTAGTTAGACCATTTTCTTTCATTGTAGATAGTTTTCACAACAAAATTCGACAAAATATTGTTTTTATTTATCACATTTTTCAAACAAAATGGCGTCGTCAAAGTGAACATACACAGGGAGATAATAAGAACGGCGAGTGCATTGTTGTAGAGTAATGCAAGCTTCGGGCCTTCTTTATTTATATAGAAATATTTCCGATAGTATTCATTATCCCTCATGTACAGACTCAATTAAACCCAGTATGCAATTCTCTTGTTATTGTGTAGTGATTAATGCTTTCGAGGGATCTATTTGTTTCCAGATTTTTTTTTGATTTTTCAAAGTGCTGAATCTAAAAATAACAGAAATATTTGATGTGATATTTATTGACATATCATTTATGAACTAAATGTATCTTGTCGTCCATAAATCTTATCAATTATATCTATACAACATCACTTATTGCCAGATATTGAACCTTACATCAACTTTAATTAGTTTCATTTTAAATTTCTTTAAATAAAGTTGCTAAAATATACAACACAAATTATAAAATAATAAGTTGATAAATATATAATTATAATAGTTTGATCTTAAGTATTATCTTATTTAATCTTATGTTTTACCAAAATATTATATCGGTGGCTTCAAATCATGTGTTAGATATGTATAACCCCCATTAGTATTGTCTTTTTACATAAATCTACTGAACACAATGCTGTTCAATTTAACCAGTAAGATAGTGCTTTTTCTGCTCAGTAATAGTAGGGTGGAACATTCTAATAATAATAAGACCTTCTATCAAGCTCATTTTCTCTTTTTTCAATTTCCCTAAATAATAACCTTGACGCTAATTAATGCTATTACATTTAGATATTATAATTATACCATTTTCACATGCTTAAAATAATGATACTGGTTTCTATATTGTTTTCAATATAGTTACCAAGACCAATTTTAGAAACAAACAAAAATAATCGCTTAAAAGCGTTATATAAGCTGACGATCTTTTTAAACCAACGTAATTGACTAGAAAGTGACAGAAAAGTCTCATACGGGAGTAAGTGAAAGAGAAAACTATTTATGATTCGCAATTAAATAATTTTGGAACATTTAAATTTTGTATTGAAAAGACGTAAAAATTTCATTTTAACCTGTTAAACAACTCGATTCGTAATTTCTTTCCAGGGGCGTGTTTAAATGTAAAAATGACAGTTCTGTTAGCTGAAAAGACTTCAGCGAACATCAAAATAAAAGTGGCATATAAAGTTAAACAAGCCAGTTCTCTCAGTTTAATAAAGAGGAATATGAGTATATATGAAGATCCATGTAAACGGATAGAATGAAGTCCCTATGTCTATGCACATTTACTCCATTGCCTGTTGACCTTGACTAGAAAAAAATAGATAAGTAGAATTCATAAAAATGTCTCTTTATACGAAGTTAAGTTGTAATATGTTATTTAGTATTGGAATAAGTGACAGATACAAGTCCTAAAGTAAACACAAGTTATCAATCAATTCAGCCAGAAAAGCCGGGTAAAAAAATTGGATACCGGAAATTGACAAGTTCAAGAATATAGTTTTCAGAAAAGCCGGGATCATATTAAAAAATAAAGAGATCCTAGGAATTGGACAGTTCAAGAATATTGCTTTCAGAAAAGCTGGGATCGTATAAAAACATATACGGATCCCGGGATTTGACCAATTCAAGAATATAGTCTTTGATTTTTCCAATTAATTAGGCATATAATTATAAGTATTGTGATTTTGTTAATAAATAGCTCTAAATATATCTATATCCTAAGTTAAATCAATTTAACTTTCATTACATACAATAAAAAAAACCTTAACGTTTAATGGCCATTCATTACGACAATAATCAACACACATATAGTTTATTAGTTTTTTCCTCTATCATCTTATACGATCCCGGATCCCGGGCGTCCCGGATCCCGGCCAGTAAATACATACACTAAATACCGGAAAGGATGAAATGACCGGAAAACAGGAAAAAGAAAAAAATGCACAGAACCAGATGTCGTTTATGTTAATTAACCAAACAAAAACTTACTACAGAGTAAACAGGACTGGTGAAATCGCTAAATCAAAAGTCAGTGTAAATATGATTTACTGAAAAGAATCCATGAAAACAAACATTTTAATCATCATTATATCTTTGCGCTCAAAACAATACTTGCTGCTTTTTAAAAATGGCGTGAAAATTGAAGGTTTTTTGACGCTATATAAGATCAAATTTGATTGGCTAAATAATTTTGGATCCTAGCCCTGATAGATAAATTTTGTAGAAAGCTGGAAGCTAAGCTTCGATTAAATTTTTGGATGGATTCGGAGTTTAAGGTTGTTTCTCAGTAAAATCCTAACGTAATACCGGCACGCCGTGGCGAGCCGGCATGAAACAGTTAAACTCCAAACTGTCTTTGAAGTTATGTTGATATACTGAATGATGTGCTTTTATTGCCAAAAAATAAGCAATGTTTACTACTTTGGTAATCTGATACTTAATGCAAAGGTATTGATTGACATGCTGTGCCGTTTCAGGCGAACCAAAAATGTAAATATTGGTGCCGTTTTTGTCAGAGATATGGTTAACTATTAAATCTATCAATTATGATAGTTTAAATTCAAGACAACAATTGAGATCTGGTACAAATCTTAGTTCTCTTGGTACCATCGGGAATAATTCCAGGTTACTTTTAATTACATTCTGAGGTATTTAGTACTCGTCCGTATAATTTAAATTGTTGTATTTTCTAACAGGTAAAGATTGTCACCAACAAATTGTACCTGTTAAATGCTTCATCAAACAAAGAGCTTGTCATGAATGCAAATAATAGTTAATGTGGGGATAATTATGTAAGTTTAAGACAACAAATAAACATCTCAATGATGTAGACCTATACTTTTTATACTTCTTATTACGCAAAGGTACGTTAAAACTTACAATACTTGGCGTAATATTCCATTGTTATTTCTGACATATTCGGATGCTTGTTAAAATGAGATTTAATAGAATATTTTATTAGAAAGGAAGGAAATATCAATCTTTTAAATATAAAGTATATTATCCAATATGATCTAAGTCCCGTTTTTATGTCTCACCGTCTTTCTACATGCTATATATCAAAACCTTTCACCATTTCATGTTTAAATGAACATCGCTGTACGGACACATCGGTGCATATTTCATAATTCAAAATGTCACCATGTCCTAGTTTAATTGTTAAATTCTGCTCACAAGCTGTTGCTCAGGGCGGGGGTAGTATATGTATGTAGTGATGTGATATTCCAGTATACTCGTATATGTTTAAATAGCCATAGTATTTTACATTTATAGCTACTATGGAACATGTCATAAAATGTGTGTAAGTGTTTAAAATCTAAAACAGATATCCATATTAAAGCTTTCCATATGTCGAATACAATTTCTTAATATCTACATTTGTATGGCAATTATTGTTCTTTATTAAATTAAATAGATATAATTTTATGATGTTTCATGTTTATGTTTTGTAAAAGTGCTTATAAATATATTTAGAAGCCAGTTTGATCATACAAGACATAAATCAGTCTCTCCTTAAACAATAATGACATGATCAAATTAAACTAACATCTACAATTTATCATAATCGAAGCCCGCTTATTCTGAATATATTCTATAAAAGAATTTATAATTTAGTATAAAAAAAAACTTATTTCGTACAGAAATGGCATTATGAAAACTTATTTCCAAACATACGCGTCCTGGCTAATAAATAACCTTTATACAAATCCACTCACTTCTGAAACGCATTGCAGAATCTGTAATAAAACTGAGCTGCTTGCAAGGAGTAATAGTTAAAGACGTTTTAGAATATTTTATGCGCTTGTAATGAGAAAGATCTAAAAGCAAACTCATAAATTTATACTTACGACACTGTTATCTTTCGTAAACTATCGAGAGAGTTTAACATTTTTTATGACTTTTCTAACCGAGTGATCATGCCAACGGTTAAAATTGATACACGTACTTCTTTTCTAAATAATTGATAAATGTTATTTAATTATTTTAATTGATTAGGGTTCATTAGACTGCTGTGTTTAGGAGATATGCTTGACTTTCATTTTTACAGAAAATGAATTTAAGAAAAAAACAATTCAAATTACCAGACAAGATCAGATATAAGGATAATTGGACTGCTTTAAAACTGATATATATGTAATATTTTTAAGTCATTAAATTTACTATCAGCACAACTTTTTGAAATTCTCGAGGTTATACTTTAATCATTTATAAATGCAAAACAATCTTGTGTGTGTTTTAGAATGATCCTCACTGAAGGTGCTTTATTTAAAATACATATCTCTTTTTATTTCTTAATAACTTACGAAGCAAAATAGTTTAAGTGTTTACGAGATTCCTATGATAAAAGGCAACTTTATGTTAATTGTAATTAATGATTACAAAATGAACGTCCAAAATATAACCTGTTGTACAATATTGATAGGTAAGCCTAATTTAAAGGAGAAGTGTTGTCACTCAATTAAATATAAACTATTTATAGATAAATCTCTTACAAACGACAATAAATAAAATTCAACTGGTTTATAACTATCACAGCTTCTATTATACATCAGTCTAATTGAAAGTCACGACTGTCTAGGTCATTAGATAATGAATATAAACACTCGAACAATTATTGCAATTAATAAAATTAAGTATTTACTACCCATGATGCCTTTCAAGCAGAATACGTGGTCTAGACAACCACTTTATAATAAATTAATATTACATTGCAACTACACAACCCCAACTTATTTAGGCTATGCGTGCAATGTGAAAAAACATCTATTGGGAAGACATAAAAACTAATGATTCCTATTATTTTTCTTTCATGAAATTAAATAGATTGAACAGGCAAATTTTTACAGTCTGACGTTTATTATGTTGTTACATTCTACATGCATAATAATTATTAAATATATGCCAAAGAAATGAAACTGAGCTTTATGTATAAAATGGCAATTGCAAAGGAGCAAAAAGGCATCTTGGACATATAATACGTACTTCAGTTCATCAACCGAGCTTCATGTTATACTATGGCTTTAAACTGACAAAAAGGACAATTTCTTCCTTATATAAAAAGCTTACATTAGGATTAAGGAAATTCGTTATCTTGTTAATATAATAAGGGTACAGGAAGCAAACTATAAGATGACCGCACTTAATACATTACCATATAAAGTATCTTCATCACTTTATTCTGGTATGATTTTTCATAGAAAATAACGGAAGTAAAGGTAGAGCAAATATCAACAAAATATGTATGAACATAATAAGTCTGAACTTACAGTAATTGTGTTAGTGAATCTTATTGCGTAAATAATCAACGTATATTGATCTAATGTGTGATTCCTGATTGTGTTTGTTGTTTTTCTCCTGTTCTTGTATAAAATATTTATGTATTTGTATTATAAAACTATTTTTGTTTTGTCCTATAAAGGTTGAATGCGTCATTGTTTACTGGTCTTTTTTTGTCGTAAGTACGAGGATTAATCAAAAAGTTCTCGGCCCCATACATCAATGCACTTTGCCCACCGGTGCTTTAACTTGTTTAACCCTTCAAAATAGAACTCAATTTCGGTCTTCAAAGAACGCATTGACCGCCCTCATTGCTTCCAAACGTCTACCATTGAGCTTAGTTTTCAGTCTCGGAAACAGGTAGAAGTCAGAAAGTCAGAAAAGGTTATGTCTGGAGAATATGGGGGATTTGGAAGATTTTCAAAGCCGAAAATAGTTGCAGCAGCCATCGAAACATGTGATTGTGAGCAGACGCATTGTAGTTCAGGGGCAGAAGGCCTTGAGTCAGTTTACCCCTCCTTTATCGCCGATTTCTTGACGCAGACGTCTCAATTTGTCTGCATAGTACGTACCGTTTATGGTACGACCGCTCTCAAGATTGTCAATCAAGATTATCCCCTGACTTCCCAAAAAATTGAAGCCATCATCTTTTCTGCTGATGGCATCCTCTTGATGTTCTTCTGAAGGGTTGAGCCAGGGTGCTTCCACTGCATGCTTTGTTTATTTAGATTCTGGATCGAAATGAAGGACCCATGTTTCATCCTGAGTTACGATCCGGTAGATAAAATCACGTTCATCCTCGTAGTGCGGAAAGTTTCAACTGTGCTAAACAGGTCATCGCCTTTATTGCTTAAAATAAGACTATCAAAATTCAATTTAAATAGTGCTATATACAATAAAGGAAGAAAATTTATAATAAAACACTGGCTGTAAAAATCAAATTATAAAGAAATAAGAATTATTATAGTTTGTGGCAATAAAAATTTTGGAAGAATAATGTAAAATTGAATAATACACATTGACATTATTAATGATGTCAATAAATGGGAGAGAGAAAATTCCAATTCGTTTGTCGTACATGATTCGCCTGGTGTAAGTTGAAGGATTTCCTCCAGGAGAAATATAAACAACTGTTTGAATACTAATATATGACTGTAGTATGTCTCTCTTTATATATAAATTTTAATGCAATCCATTCAAGTGGAATATTTCGCATTGATGTTTCGATTTACATCAAGTTTTTGAACAGACAAAAATGTTGCCCCCGATTAAATGAATATCAGGTGGAGTTGAATCTGTAAAATAAATACATATCAATCTCTTTCATACTGCGGAGTCACATGATATAGTAATTTCATCACATAAAATGATTTTAATATACGAAATATCATACTAGTCTAACTCTTTAATGATAAGCGATAGTAATAATTACTAGGTAGATATTCTGTTTGTACCCATACATAAGTTCCCTTTGTATATCATTCTGGAGGTATGTTTGCACAAATAGCAAAAACAAATGTTCTGTAAGTAATGCATTATCCTATACTAGGATTAAAGAATGTCTTTTTCTTGTTAATGTTATTATAGGAAGTAAAAAAGAACATGATTGCACATTTATCAAAACAAGTATCTTTATTCACATATCGGGAGTATCATTTATATCATAAGGAAAAAAGGAACGAAAGAGTTTTGTCAATATGAACATAAGATTGATGAGCATAAATCTGAATTTCTAAGAATTATTTTTAGTGAACATTTTTCTAGAAATAATAAAGTTTTAATATCCTATTGTGCAATTCATGATTCTGTTTGCTGTTTAATCTAATAATGTGTAAAATATTTATGTTTTTGTATTATTATATCATTTTGTTTCTGTTCTATATAGGTCCAATATTCTATTTATACTTTTATAATCTTTTCTAGACGTCAGAATATCCAAGAGGTTAACATTTAATTGTGTTGGCATAGATTTTCTAGGATTGAAGTTGCATGCATACTGTAAAATTGTCGTAAACGTAGCTCAGACGTACCTTGATATTGAGTTAGATTATTGTTTTTCTTAAAACCTAAGTTTTCCAGACATAGATATATACTTTGTCATAAACTCAGTTCATCGTATTGTTCATAAAAGAAAAAAAAAGAAAATTATCATGTTGACTAAATTTTAAAAGTAAATATAAATCAAGTAAAAACATTGAATAAATATAGAATAAAGGAAGAAACAGGTGAGATGAGGTATGTTTAATATTAAACTGTGACTTGAGCAATAAGGACAAGAAGTTGGATAACAAGCTTCACTTTTTAGAAATGTTTATGCTGGTGAAATGTCTTTCACTCGCACAGTTGATCTATGACGCATTAAGATTAAGAATTTGCTATTGAATTCAATTTGTAACAGTGCATGCGCTTTAGAATTAAATACAATTATAAGGTGTATTTGTCCATCTAAGCATATTAGCTTATTCAATATTAAACATAACATGATTATGGTGTTTTGCATAAAAATCTTATTGCCACGCTTGCAATTCCCTGTATAGTATAAACGTTTAAATATTTTTCTTCTTTAAACAGTTGAAACTTAAATAAGAGTAAAATCAACGTGATATTGATTTATATATCATTCATAAATCTAATCAATAAATCAATAAAGCATCGATTATTGTCTGATATTGTACAGTTATTATATGTTCAGTGGAATGCAAAAATGAGGCTTCTTGACGTTGACGTCGTTATCGAGATAATATTATTAACATTTAGTATCCCTTTAGATAAAGTATCTAAAATGTAAAACACAAATTACAAAATAATAAGTTGATATATATATATAATTATTTTGGTATGATTTAAAGTTTTTGTTGTTGTTTTTCCAAGTATTATCATTGCCCAAAAATCATGTATTAGAAAAAGGTATTACCTAAACATGCATTGTCTTCTAAAGTAAATCTACTGATCAAAACACCTAACCGGTAAGGTGATGAATTTGTCCGCTCAATAATATTAGCGTGAAAAATGTGGAAAATTAGACCTACTATTACGCTCATTTTCGCTTTTTCAATTACCTCCTAAGCTAATTAAATCTTTTACCTTTAGATATTATATACATTAATGTTGTAACATAAGTGAACGTGATAGATCTTTAAGTGTTTGACAAAAACAGTTTCGGAAAAAATCCATCACTCTGGTTTCTATATTGTTTTCTATAGATACAGTAGAGTTTGTTTGGATTTTTACGGCACGTCACCACATAACTGGCCATATCGTGCCGAATGCTATGATAGGCTTAAAATGCTATGTAAAACTTTGTAAATGACAATAGAAATGAACCAATTAGATCATAGAATACAAGTTTATCTCTTTCAAATAATCAATTATGTTTTTCGATGGAATTGTATTAAAAAGTTCTTTGAGTGAATTTACAGAATAAAATTTACTACGGGCCTGTGAAAAATCATGACATTCAAGAAGAAAATGCTTGACAGTAAAATTTTCATTACAACCTACACAGAAAGGGGCATTGTCATTTGTGAGGATATAAGAATAGGAAATTTTAGTGTGTCCAATTCGGCATCGAAGAATAACTGTTTGATCACGGCGGTTTGACAGAGATAGATATGGTGACACATCAAGAGAAGGGTTTATATCGTGAAGTTTATTAAAATCGGCATTGATCCAATTTGCTTTCCATTCAGATGATACGAGTTTATTTATAGCCGGTCTAAAATAACGCAGACCTTTTTTGAAAAAAAAAAACAATTAACGTTTAAAAAAGGTATATAAAAAAAGCTGATGATCTTTTTTAAACCAAAGCAAATAACTAGAAAATGAATGTCATGTGCGAGTTAGTGAAAGAGAAAAATATTTATGATGCGCAATTTAATTATTTTTGGAACATTTATCGGCTGTTTTGAAAATATATACATTTTAACTTTAAGCTATAATATGACACAATTATACTCCAAACTTGCTTTGGACTATAGTGGTAGTGTGTTTTTAAAGCCACAAATAAGCAATGTTGACTACTCTGCTAATCTAATACTTAATATGAGTGTATTTATATGTTGTGCCGTTTCAAAGTGTCACCATTTCCATGATTCCTTGTTGCTTATAAGTCGGTACTGGGAGGCGGGCGTCGGTAACTTGCAATGACCAGTACTGTCAATGAACAGGCTCATTTAAACAGAGCTTACAGCATTTTTAATTGTGCAGTTTAATATTGAAGTCCTTCAAGACGTGACATATTTCATTAAGACAGGCACTAACCTAATGACATTTAATTAACATGATACTTTATTTAGGACATTTATGCTATGCAATTTTAATAAAAAAAAGTAAAAATACCTTTTTTGACAAATTTATTTGGCAAAATGAATTTGATGTTAAATATATTAAAAATATTTCACCAAAATTTCAATTTAAAAAGCAAAACTGCTATTGCAAATTGTATAACACTGTCTGGTATCGTTAAAATTGTAATATATTATTTTACGTGCAACATAGCTAAATTATGACATCACTGTCACCAAAATTTTGTTTAAAATGAACGCATTTACGATACAATTCAAGAAAAATATAAATGAAACACATATTCAGTAATAAATAAGATTATGAAGAAATAAAAAAGGAAAATTGGCATAATTCTGTTATAATGTGTGTAGAAAGATGTAAATATGATGTAAAATGTACTCCTATGGGTAATGACAACAAAGAAATAGAAAATATTTCCATAAATTTTAAGCATATCCGTTAACTGGCGACATCTTAATACAAGATATAACCAATATTTTTATCATCATTTGTAAGTCCCTCTTTTTATGTCATTGATATGTGAAGTCATAACTTAAGAACATTTACTCTATTTAGAGTGGAAGTGACAAAGACTGAGCGGATTTACAAACACATTAATAGGTATTTTACATGTATACTTCCAATTGAACATGTCACTATATATGTGTAAGTGTTTAGAATACATGCAGATATCTATATTAAAATTGTCCATATGATACAATTTATTTAATATCTACATTTCAATGGCAATTTTTTAAATTGAAATAAAATAAATATATTATGTTTTATTGTTTTGATTATAAAATTGCTTATAATATATTTAGAAGTCAATCCATAAGTCAGCCTTTCTTTAGACAAAAATGACAGGATCAATTTTAACTAACATCTACAAGTTATCATAATCGAAGCCCGCTAATTTTGAATAAAGGCTATAAAATAATCTTAAATTTAGTATGAAACTATTGCGTCCATAAATGGCATAATTAAAACATGGTCCCAAATATACGAGTCCATTTTTGGCTAATAACCCTCAGAAAAATTCATTCAACGCATTGCAAAATCTGTAATAAAGCTGAGCAATAGTTATTGGCGTTTTAGCATTTTTGATGCGCTTGTTATGAGAACTATCTAAAAGCAAACTCTTAGATTTATACTCACGACACATCTTTCGTAAACTATCAGGAGAGTTAACCTTTTTTATGTTTTCTAAAATATGCTTGTAAATGAATGATCATGCAAACGGTTAAAATTTATACCCAATTCTTAAATAATTGCTAAACTTAATTCAATTATCTTAATTGATACGGGTAAGTTAGACATGCGCGTCTTTTATTTTTTAAACAGGAAATTAATTTTAGAATAAACAATTAAAATAACCAAACATGTTCAAATATTACGGATAATTAATTTAAATCATTCCCCCTTCATAGATTTCTGTAGGTTATACTTTATATCTGCTAAATCATAAATGCATTTTTTTTCAACGGTGTTTAAAAATGGTCCTCACGGAAGATGCTTTATTTCAAATACTAATCTATTTCATCAGCTGTTTTTAGTTCTTTATAATTTATGAAGCAAACTAGTAAGTGTTTATGAGATTCCGATGATAAAAGGCAATTTTATGTTCATTGTTATCAATGATTACAAAATGAACGTCCAAAAAATCAACAAAATATCATTTTATTGTACAGTATTAATAGGAACGCTTAATTAAAATAAGAAGTGTTGTCACTTAATTAGATATAAATATCACATTTCCAGATAAATCTCATACAAACGACGATAGATACTAGTATAATACAATTTATTTACAACTTCCACAGCTTCTGTTATACATCAGTCTAAATGAAAGTCACGCCTGACAAACTCGTCACACAATAAAATTATAAACACTCGAACAATTACAAATCTTAATGGAATTGAGTATTTACTACCCCAGATGCTTTTCAAGCAGAAAACATGGTAACATACTGATATAAAGACGTCTATAATATTTCTCTTTTCACCACAGAGGACCAGCAGTATCTCTTAAATTTCATTTTAATTTCAACTAAGAACGAATACTTTTGATCAGTGTAATTAACCCAGCATCAATCTTCTTTAAATTATGCAAAAATATTTTCAATCATGCAACAAAGTGTTCAATATATACCCATCATCAATTTTTTTAAACTTATTTTTATAATTGTGAATGTTGCAGTAAATGAGTTTTTTCTCTGATTGTTTTACGAACAGGGATGGTGAAATATGGGGGAACATGTACATGATTGATCGGTATAAATCAAAACAAAAGGAAAAGATTATTTGGAATGGTTTGTGGAATATCATGGTCGTAAACTAACTGAATAATACTAATATATGAAATTCTTCAGGTCAGTTCAGTAAATTTTATTCAATCAGACTATTTTATCAGCTTCTCATTGTGTCAAGCTGTCTTGCTGTCAATGGTACCATTCTTTTTCAAGTATGACAGACATACAGTTTTAATTCCGGAAAAGTAGTTTTAGTTAAGTATATGGCAATGCTGACATTCAAAACAGGTTTTGTTATTTTATGTTAATATGCCTACGGGACTAAAACAGAGAAATATATTCTGAAATGGATTTGTCAAAAAAAAATTTATAAGCTACTAATTTGATGTTAAAATGGTGTCTTGTTTTACATATTAATGTCTGAATATTCAATCCCCATTATGCTTTATGATTATTCATACGATAGTGGCGAGTGCATTGTATTACAGCTATCATGATACCAGTGCTTTGTGATTATTTTGTATACGTGTGATTTACCATTGTATCCTATTATTTTAAATATCTTTAATTGTATCTGTTAAAAAGAGAAACGTAGTGCCTATATCTTTTCTAATATATGTGAGCCGTGAATGATGAAGATAAACATTAAGTTATTACTACTTTTGCATCATTTGTCGACTTGAATTAAAGTTATGCAAAGTATAATAAATGTTAACAGGGAGATGAATGATCATTTAATACTTTTTGCTTAGCCTTAGTACGATATTTTATTTCAAAGGTATCATTTATAATGTGAAAACAAAGCATTAAAACGAATAAGTAGTCTGGTATGCAAAAAGATGTGTTTCCACACGAAATCTAACATTCGAACTAGTTTTGTATTTCAATAGTTTCTTTGAAATAATCAATTTATATTCCCTGACATGTTTATCTATAGTTCCAATTATGGAAGTGTTACATGTAAAGGAAATTTCTATGATGTGTGTATGGCCGAATGGTTAAGTTTGTTAAATACAAACCACTTGCCCCTCACTGTTGTTTGATCGAATTCAGTTATGTGATGAAGCTATGCATTTTGCTTTGGTACGTCGGTGGTTATACTCAGGTGTATGTTTCTGCCTGAAAAAATGCATGGAGGGGCACGTGGGGTCCTCCTCTACTTGTAAAGCTGAAAAGCCGCCTCTTGACCTTACCGTGTTAGTATAACATGACCTTACCGTGTTAGTATTACATGACCTTACCGTGTTAGTATTATTTAAACGGACAGAAAAGGAAAATTTCTTCCTTGTATAAGAATTTTTTTTGAACATGCTGAGTATTTAACTTTTTTAGCATACTTATCGGCTGTATGACGTATAATTGAATATTTTGGTTGAATAGACATCTGAAATAACAAAGTCTCAATTTCATGACGTACGTAAATCGTTAAAACTACAGTACAAATGATGATCGAATGAAGTGAAATCTATATAAATGCATGTGTTTCAATTAGACTTATATTCCAATATAAATTATTAATAATTATAACATCATATAAAAATGATATTATTATAAGAAACATATTATTACCTTGTATTGAAAGCATAAGATATTATATAAGTTGCAGTTTCCTTTTCGTTACCGCACTTAATATTTCAAGGAAGATGTTTTGTTTGTTTTTTGTTGTTTATTTTTGTTTCCTTTTACGCCTTTTCAAACAGTTTTTCAGTCATATAGACGGGTAAGTTCCTAATCATTGTATCTGGAGAGTTAAACCCCATAAATGACTTCCATTATCCGTGCTAAACTACCAAAGTATCTCCCGGGGATCGAACAAAATAAATGTGATAGATGGAGCTAGGGTTTGCTGTTATTTTAAATGTGGTGCTGTTATCTTTTACAACTGGTTAGTTCGATATACTGTTATCATATTTCTTTATGGTTATGGAGGTATGATGTATGGTGATGTATTTCTATTAATTTTGATGCTATCTAGTATCTAGATATATGGTTTAATTACTTTAAACTTTGTAACGCTAATGTTAAATTATTTATAGATTGCATATAATTGTTGAACGATTCATTCTGATGAGGCTAAGTCTGTTAAGATCGTTAAATAGAGGCAGTATGTCAGCAGTCGCGATTAGAAACATACATTTGGGTGTTCAGCTCCAAATTGTCCCTAAAATGTGTATCATATTATTAATCAGATATAAACATTTTATACGCTTTAAAATGATTGTGATATTGGAAAGTATAAATGCCAATAATGTATGTTGTCGCATATAAATCTAATCAATAAATATATGTAACAACGTTTAGTGTCTAAATTTGCACAAAATATCAACTTTCCATAGTGTTTCTTAAAATAATGTGGCTAAAATATTAAAAATTGATAAATGATAAGTTGGTTGATATGTTTGATATTATGAGTTCAAGTATTATCTTATGTTTTACTCTTTTATCTCGTTGGCCATAAATAATGCGCTAGAAAAAGGCAAGATCTGAATTAGCCTTGTCCAATTAAATAGTTATTACATCTACAGATAAAAATGATATCAAACTTTAATAATAACTTAACAAATTTGTCCGCTCATTAATAGTAGTTTTGGAAAAAAGACATTTTATCACGTTCATTTTCTTTCCTTTTTGCAATTCCCCTCTACATAGACGCTAATTAAAGTTATTACATTTCAAAATTGTATACCATTTCACATGCTTAAACTGGAAAATGTGTACTATAAATAAACGTGATATTTCTTTGACTAGTTGGTAAAGAGATTTGACAACAGCAGTTGCAGAAAATATTCTTCATACTGGTTTTATATAGTTTTCCATTTAGTTACCAAACCTATCTTAAAGAGAACTAGATGATTGTATAATATGTCATATCAGTTAATAATTGATTTTAAACCAACATTATTGCCTAGAGGGTGCAATAGGACACACTAAACTCAAGTTAGTAAAGCAGATAAATATTTCTGTTGCACAATGCTATGTTTATTCTATCTTTTGAACATTTAACTGCTGTTAAAATAAACAGGACTACTATAAATACATTGAATACATGTACTAAGCTAGTTTTGAAAACAATTATATGCCAATCTGTCTCTGAATTTATATAATGCGAAGGGTGTGCTTTTCTTTGCTAAAAATAAGCAATGTTAATGATCTACCTCTAACTATTTAAGCTTATAATTATAAAACTTAAAATTAAACACAGCAATTGACATCTAAAGGTTCGAGGCAATGATCATCATGCCTGATTCCAGGCTAGTTGAAAAACTTATGTTAAATCCTGCCTTGCTAAATATCATATTTACATGTGCATCAAAGGAGTGTCAACCGAATACAAGGAGACACTTACGTTATAAAACTTTTGAGATATCAATTACAATATGTTAAATGGGAGAGTCGTCAAACAACATACTTAAATTTGATATACATACTATAGAATGGTAAAAAGTATTGAATATCAGAAAGAAAAAAACATTTTCTTTGAAACTTTATTCTGACCGTGTGGTGACATGAGGTTTAAATTTCTGTTTATTACTACACTTTGTTGAACCTAGAATCAACTTTGTTGCGACATTATTTTACGGTTTTGTCAGATGCATTGTCGGTATTGTCTAACGTGATTTTTACAAAAATTGACTGACTTCAATTGAGTGATAAATATGTGAGAAAATAAGAATAAGCTTATTAAATAAACTGTATATATAACAGGAAATGTCATTAAGGTAGAGCAACATTCAGTATTATAAGGTTGAACATTTCACCTTCACTCCTTGTTTCGAAGCAAAGTTAAATTTTCTATGCTAATAACTTACGTGCAAAATTTCTGATCATTAGCTAGCTCTGTTTTTCCAGAATAATTATTATAATAGTGAAAAATGCCCAAAAATTGAAAAGCATTTAAATGCTCTTCATTCAAATCGGACTGTGAATAGCACAAACATATGATTTTCAATTAATTTCTTGAATATTTGTTATTTATATTTTATTGATATTTCTGTTTTAAGTGCTCATATTTATCTCTGTGAAAAACACAAATTTTATGTTTTTAGTCTTATAAAACCTCAGTTGTGTTCCTTTAAAACATTTAAAAATTTATTTGCTTTACACTTTGTTCTTCTTTAATATGTTTTATTTATTCATCGTTTTATATGACATATTTTGTAAATTTGCCTTTATAACTTAAGAAATTAAACCTTCGCCAAAATGATCTTCAACTCTTTTTCAGATAAGTTCAAATAAAATGACAGAATCAAATAAAATTATTATCATTATCAAAGCTTACTGATGTTGTTTAAATAAATGTCAAAATTTACACCTTCAACTATATCGCTATCAAAATGCAATTTTATTCTGTCAACATTATTAATTTCAATATATGCTGCTAAATTAATTCAGTAACAATCTTTAAACTGTGATTTTTAACTGATATTACGTCAATAGAAGTATACAATAAAAGCCATATAACACTGGCTTAATAAAAGTCCAAAATGCTTCAGAAATCCTATCATTTTTATTTCTCAAAAACATTTTTTATTTTAGGTGCCTTATTAAAAAATTAAAAAGTACTCATTTGCATTAACATAACTTATTGGCATTTGGTATAATAAAATACTCTTTTGTTTAGATTGCTACCTTTACATCACATTACTACATGTTTTTGTTGTAACTTGTGAAACACCTTAAACACTCTGGATTTGATTATAAAAACACTATTTACCAAATTTTGACCTGTTTTAAAGAATATCTCAGGCATAATGTACTTTTAAATAAAAAAATATTACTTAATTAAAACTTTATTGATAGCGCGCTATGACCGGGAGTTTTTTCCAATCATAGATCGAGATAATTAAATTGTTTAAAGTAATGCATTTACTAACAAGTGTAATGTTAATTGAAACCTCTTAAATACCACACGGAAAGATCCAGTAAATGTCATTTTACAATATAATTGATAGGCAAGCTTTAAAGATTAATCTCTTACAAACGACGATAAATAAAATACAACCTATCTACAACAGTCACAGTTTCTGTTATAAATAAGTCTAATTGAAAGTCACGACTTGCCAACTCTTCACATAATGAAATTATAAAACACTCGAGCAATAACAAACCTTGATGAAATTGGGTATTTACTATGCCAGATACCTTTTCAGCAAGTTACGTGGCATCATACATTATCCAAATAATCACTTTATATCAAAACTTAGATTGCAACACCACTATGTCCTCGAATTTCTTAGACCCCTCCAAGTTTATATAATTAAAAAATCTAACGTATTTCAGCCAAAACCAAGCAACTGATACTAGCTTGATCCCCACCCATTTAGAATATGCATTTCACACATTTAATTTGACGAAATAAATTTTACCTTGACGAACTTTTTACATCCGATCGGTAATAAATTTTACATACGCGCCTTTCCTGGATATATATTGTCTTAGTCTCATGGCTTTTCATTAAAATGCGTTTTTCATGTTGCGTATTATTATTTTATAATTCTTCATACAAAACATTGAGGTTACTTTTACCTAACAGGAAGCCTTTGATAACTAAACATACTTTTATATGGTTATTTTGAGAACACCTGCAAATAACAGAAATCATAAAGTAACCTTTTTATTTTCTATTTCAGACGTATATGACAGGAAAGTGAACAGATTCGATGAGATGTTAAGCATTTTGTTTGAAAAACATCAGTTTTGCATTCCACATTCTAACAAATATACTGCTATATCTAAAAGCTCCTCGTATAATTCCTTCTTCTCCATAAATGATACGTTTTTGTTGTCACCGTGACCTTGACCATTCCACAAAAAGTCCATAAATGTTGGAATTTATCCTTTATATACATGTAATACAATAAGGTGCTTTTATCTTTTGATGCGCAATGAATTTACATAATAATTACGAGTTATTGCAGCAAGTTAGTCTGTTTTCAATATCTGCTATATTAATACAATATTTTTTGCTTGTTACTTTAGTATCTTTTCAAAGTATTACTTGAGATCGCACTTCCAAGTCAATAACATTTAATCAAATGTCGAAACAATAACGGGCTTTATTCATACATTTTTTGGGCATTATCTGTTTACAAAAACATGTTTTCGAACAACGAAGAAATACTCGCTAAATGTATAAAGCTACGTATGTGACTTTGTATTTGTTGGTATGGTTTATTTCCGGTTAAAATTATCAAAGAATATATTTTCCTTAAACAACTTTTTATGTCATTTTAGGATTAATCTTTAAGAGAAAACCAAAAATAGAATTATTAATTATCTATGATATCTGTAAGTAAACAAAATAAATATCATAAACCAGCAATATCACTATATAATGGCATCAAACTTCAATTAAAGACAAATGCATACTCCAAGCAGTGTAATAAGCCCAGCTTCAATTTAACAAATCTTCTTTCAATTATGCCTTAATGCGTTTTCAATTTTACCCATAATCAATCATTTTCAATTCCATCTTAGAGTTGTGGGTGTTGCAACAAGTGAAGTTTTCTCCTTCTTAATGGCGGATTAGGATGCTTAATTATGTGGATACGCGTAGTTATATGCTTGCCTGGTATAAATTGACAAATTAGAGGCAATTTATTGTATTTTTAAATTGTTCCAGGCTTAAAATGCTGATATTGCAGAATAGAATAACATTACACCGTCTTTTTATATGGTATACCTATTTATTTAGGGTTGTTAAAAATCATCGCACACTTACTTAATATATGAAATTCTACAGATAAGGTCGACAAATATTTACATGATCGGACTGTCTAATCAATTGCTGACTTGTCTATATAATCTTGCTGACATTGATATCATCGAATGTCAAATTCGAAATCAATGTATGACAAACATATTTTTTTAATTTTACTTCTCGAAAATTATTTTAGGTAAGTATATGGCAAAAAAAGTGAAAACATGCTTGTTTATCATATTTTATTATTTAATGTTAATATGCCTACGGGACTAATACAGATATACATGTATTCTGAAATGAATATAAACGAGCTGTTCAGAAGCGTTAATAAGCGACCATTACAAATGGTATTTTGTTTTAATGTCTGCATACTTAATCATAATAATGCTTTTTGTCGATGAACACAATTCACACTACGGTGTCTAGTGAATATCAAATTTTAGCTCCATCATGGTACAAGTGCTTTGTGATTAATTTGTATACGTACGTATGTATCCAATTATCTTAAATATCTTTACCATTTGTACAAATATTTTGGGATTTACAGATTTTCGATCATAGTCGAGGCATATTTCTTTGAATATCGGAAACAATTACAAATATCTTTGTGTAAAAGAAACATCTTTTAACATCATTTTGTTAATCACCCTCAGCAATCAAGGTTTTTTGTACATATACTTTTATTTATTTATTTATTTATCTTTTTATTTATTTATTGATTTATTTATTCACTTTTTTATTTATATATTTATAGTGACCCCACATAGACAAAGAAATTAATTCGGATACATGTTTACAGTATTTGACATGTTATATAAATACATATGTTATAAAGATGTACTGGTTTATTGAAATAACGGATTATTCCGATCTATGTTTTCTAAATAGTTACATCTACAACAGGTTTAGATTAAAAAAGTAGTGCTTATACCTATTTTCTAATAAATGTGTGCTGTGCATGACAAAGATAAACATTGAGTTATTACTACTTTTGCATCATTCACCGACTTGAATAAGAGTTATGCAACGTATTATCAATGCGAAAGGGGAGACGAGTGAACATAAAACACTCTTCGCATAACTTGAGTACGATATCTAATTAGAAAAGTAATAATTAATAATGATAAAACGAAACATTAAAACAAGAGGGTAGTCGAATATGCAAAATATGTGTGTCCAAACGATCTGGAACATTCGAATAAGTGTTGTCTTTAAAATCATCGACATTTATTTCCTGACGTGTTAACCTATATTGTGTATTTGTTAGTTCTAATTTTGGAAGTGGTACATGTAAATGAAATTTCCATGGTGTGTGTATGGTCAAATGGTTAAGGTTGTTGACTTCAAATCACTTGCCTTTCACCGCTGTGTGTTCGAATTCATTCACGTGAGGAAACTTTGCAGCTTTGCATGAAATAATGCATTGAGGGGCACTTGAGTTCTTCCTTCACTCGTATAGCTGGTAAGTCGCTTTGGGTTCGAATTCATTTATGTTAGGAAGCTATGCATCTCGCTTTGAAACGTCGGTGGTTCTACTCAGGTGACAGTTCGTGTCTGAAATAATGCATGAAGAGGTCTTCCTGAACTAATATAGCTAGGAAGTCGCTGCACCCGTACCTTGTGCAACGTTAAACCGACAGTTGAAAGTTTCGTTCTTGTATGACAAGCTTTTTGAACATGCTTAGTTATATCCCTTTTTATCATACTTATCAGCAGAATGATGTTTTATTGGTTGTCGGTTGAATAACGTCTGAAATAACAAAGTCTCATTTTCATTACACGAGGAAATAGTCAATGCTACATTTAACATGATTATCTGATGCCGTGAAATCTATATTAACGCATGCCTATCAGTTTGTCTTTTATAAGAATCTACATTCTTAATTACATCACATTAAAATGTTATGCCCCGATCACATATTCACGGATAATGCCACGGAAGAGCTACGGTCTAATCGTTCACGGATTACTACGGAAATGTGAAATTCCGTAGTCCACTACAGTTCCGGTACGGACACACAAAGGTATGAGTACGGAGTCCGACGGATTTACCACCAAAAGCCCCCGGAGAGACACGGATTGTTACGGACCTACACGGTTTGGTACGGAGCGACACGAATCAGGGCGGACGCACTACGGATACACTACGGTCTGCTACGGTATAAGCACGGGTTAGTACGAATAAGTACGGTCTGATACGGAGAAGAACGAATTGATACGGAGAAGAACGAATTGCCACAGATCTATACGGACCTAATACATCCGTCCATAACCTCTTGCTTCCTCAACATATTTTACCTCTATGCATGTCATCAAGCAGCTTGACCACTGCCTCCGCGTTCCGAGCCATTTCAATATAAAGTTGCAGCCAGTAAATGGCAATTATCATGTACTAAATGTTCCCGCAAATACAATGTATGTATGTTTTTAACAAAGAGGTAGTATTTATACCCTTGAAAAAGTACATGATTCTTAATTCATCCGTACTGAACAGTGGTGGAACGTACCATTCCGTGCCGTTTCGTGTTGCAACGCAATAAACCGTATAAGACCGTGTTAATCCTTGCCTCGTCGTAATACAACGTATTACAATCGTGGCTTTCCGTGACAATGCCGTATTAATCCGTATTAAAACCGTAGCTTATACGTAGGGTAACCGTACAAATACGTAGTTCTCCGTACCAAACCGTGGAATCCTTGAAAATTTGGTGGACTACGAATCAGTACGGACTATCACGGTTTTCGAACGGACCAGTACGTATCAGTACGGTTAAATACGGACTAGCAGGGATACGCTACGGTTGATTTTTCCGTAGGCAATTTTTGTGCATGTTCAAAAATTGTCAAGGATCGCTACGGATATACAAGGACTAGTACGATTGATTACGGTTACAATACGGAGAGCTACTGACCATTACGGGTAGCTACGGATGATGCCGGAATTAATCCGTGGCTCTTCCGTGGGCGTATTCCGTGAATATGTGACCGGGGTATTACCAAAAAACCATATTTATATAATTCTTACCGATAGCTTTTATATAAGTGACAATTTCCTTTAGAAATCACACTTAACATTTCTGTGATAGGTTCAAAAGGTTATATATTTGCAAAAGATAAATGTATTGCATTGTAAGTAATGCAATTTTCTTGTTTCTTTTATGGAAATTATTTCCCTCGTTAATATGATTAGGTATACAGGAAGCAAATAAAACATGACCTCACTTTATACATTAATTTTTTATAAAGTCTCTTCATCACTTTATTCTGGTATCTAAAGTATGAATTGTCATAGAAAATAATGAAATAACAATAGAGTTGGCAAATATCAACAAAAGATGTATGACTATAACAAGTCTGAACTTATAATAATTGTGTTAGTGTATATTATTCCGGAAATAATCAATAAACATTGTTCTGATGTGTGATTCCTGATGACGTTCGTTAGCTTATCTGATCATGTATAAAATATTCATGTATTTTTTTAAGTTTCTGTTTAATAATGGTCAAATATGTAATTGTATACTTGTATTTTCTAGTCCCCTTTAGTATTTCTAAAACTAATGTGGCTAAGATATTTTAAACACTGATCAATGGATATTTTATTTGATATTATGAGTATAAATAGTACCCTATTATTCTTCTTGCCATTAATCACGCGTTTGAAAAAGCATGCTCTCAGTTAGCCTTTTCCTCTTCAATACATCTACAGATAAAGAAATTAATGTTATTTAACTTAAACAATAAGGTAGCAAATTAGTCCGCTCAGTAATTTTAGTTTGGGAAATTAAACCTACTATTACGCTCTTTTTCCTTTTTTTCAATTTCCCTGTAACAAGTAATTAAGGCTATTACATTTAGATATTTTGGACCATTTTCACATGCTTAAAATGGTTATTGTGTACCATAAGTAGAAGTGTTATTTGTTTAAATAGTTAGTTAGGTTATTTGACAAAAGCAGTTGCAGGAAAATTTTTTCATTATGGTTTGTATATAGTTTTTCATTTAGTTACCAAACAAATTTAAGACAAACCTAAATGTTAAAAAAACTCGTTTGGAAACTTATGATTGTTTCTGAACCAATGAAAAAAGTGATTATTACAGAATGTACTCAGGCGCCGGTTAGTGTTAAGTAAAATATTTATGTTGCACAATTCAATATCATCTTAGAATTTTTGAACAATTAGCTGCTTTCAAAATAAACAGGACAGGATAACATATTTAGATGTACTAACTTTAGTATAAACTCTAAACTTTCTTACGTGAATTGTGTGTTTTCATTAGCTACAAATAAGCAACCTTGCTTACCTTATACTTGGAAAAAAACATAGGGTATCGATAGGCTTTGCCCTTTCATCGATAAGCGCATTTAAGGTGACAACAGACACTTTCCGTGGTACTCACATATATGTCATTTAAACCAAGTTATTTTAGTAATAATTGTTATTTATTTAATCTTTGTGCATTAAATGTCGTTGATTATCATAAAAAATAACATATTTGAAAAAAATGCCTTTGTAAATGATTGATTTTGAATAAAAATCCTAAAATTTTAAAACGTCATATCGAAGTCATTTTTTTTATTTTTTTGTCATCAAACTTTTGGAAAATAACCATACTTATATTATCTGGGGAATTGTGTCTCAAATTTATTCTATCTTTTCTCAAAAAAATATTGCGTAACGTCAAACATTTTATGCGGCTTTTTTCACCATACATATTACGTAATTAAAGATAATTAAGTCGCTGATTCAGCAAACAAAAATCCCTGACACGGTTCCCTCCGTAAATGAATTCCCTTTCATATGCTTTAAACCGCATGTTAATTGCTTGATTATTAAAAAAGTTATGCCGATTCAAAGTTAGTCCGACCTGCATCAAACGAAGTGTCATAAATCGGCTGTTCTCTCTCGGACCCCTACGTTTCACGCTAAATAATTGCATAATACACAAATATCGCACCAGAGAGGGTCACAAGTTGTGGTAACATACTCTAACAACATTTTATGACCCAGTGACATCTGACCAATTAAAAAGCTGCTGATTAATATCAGTTTATAGCCGAAATTTCTTCAATTCTTAACGTGATTTACGATTTGTCTGGTATCTGTCGCACATGTCACGTGACTATCGGTAAAATTTGAGGCACTCAAATGGAACGCATTTGCGCACCGCTAGCGGGGTATTAATTAAATTGTTTCCTTTTTGAAGTTTATTATTATTATCATCAACATTATTATTGTATTATACCAGTGTCACTCTGCCTGTGTATTCGTGTATGAAATTCCGTTATAATACATGTTTAAAATAAAATAACAAAAAACTGAGCTTCTGACAGTCTATTAAAGTCCATGGTAAATGTACAAATAAGAACGGGATATTATATTTTTTTCCACCAAATTGATGATGCTTCACATATTTTAATAGAAATAAAAGGTATTACTCGATCATTATGATCTGGCCTTCTTGACTTCTATTTTGAATATCATCTATGCACGGCAAAGAGATCCAGTTTCTACCGGGATAGACAATAAATTTCATACTTTGTCCAAGATTTATTAGTACTGTGTCCGATTTACTGGCGAACAATTTATTTTCACTGAGAATATATTTTAACATCTTTTTTATAGAGAAATAATTATCCTTAGACAATCTAAAATGGTTTAGAAATTTGTCAGGGACACCTTACCACAAGTCATACATGTATATAGGCGTTCACATAAAAAATGTTGTCTGTTTTTGTTGTTGTTTTACTTCACATTGTTAGAAAACGAGGTTGAATGTAAAGTAAGCCCTTGAATCTGTACAAAAGTCTATCAACTCAATGTAATATATATCAGATTAACGGGACAGACAAATTATTTTTACACATCATGGATATTTTAGCAACTACATTTTTAATCGACCGATTTGCCGCTATGCTTAATTATTTATGTTCAATACATTATGTTACGTACATTGGCCGACACTTTCTTAATTTATAAAAAGGCTAAATGTTTAGATATTCATAAAAGATGTACGGTAGTTGTACGATACATGTATTACGAGAAGTATGGACCAGTATGGACCTGTAATTCACGGATATATGGAACTACCGATTTCCCTCATTGATGCCTCAACAGGGGGCGGAGCGTTATCGATAATAGATAGATAGATTTATTTCGGCAAAGGAAGCATATAAATAGTTGACAATATAACATAGGATAAAATAATGAGCATTATTAAATACTATATCACATACGAGTAAAACTATGACATGCTCACCAAAACCAAGGATAACACAAAAAAGGGCAAAAAAGCTCTTATTTCCATTGTGGTCCTTTGTATTGGCGGCATGACATAGAGAGGCAAACCTTAATATAATCATGTTTAAAAATACTAATAAATCATAAAAATGTATATCACAGTCAAATCTTGAGTTAATGATACTCCTGTTTACAGCTAGGATTTAAAACACATTACTAAAATTGTAATAAGATAAATGGCAGACAATTTAAAATCCTGAGCCGAAATATGTAAAAACATGTTTAAAAAAAAAATTTAAATACTGTTCATAAGATGACTTTTGATGGCAACCTTAAAACTTTGTAACCTGTTGATCTCCGTTAACTTTTCAGGTAAATCATTCCATAATTTAATACCAGAGAAAGCAAATGATTTAGAACCCTGGCCTTTGACCTTAGGTAGACAATATCCACCCTTTTGACTAAGTCTTGTACTATAATTGTGAATGGAATCTTGTGAAATAAAGTGTTCAGACATGTAATCCGGAGATAGGCCATTTTTTATCTTAAAAACATGACACAAAATTTTCTGTTCAACTCTTTTGTGGACCGGTAACCAGTTAAGGGACTTAAAGTGGGATGGATCAATTTGGGCTCTAGAGTCCAAGTCAAGTACAAATCTCATTATGTTGTTTTGACAAGTTTGTAACTTATTTTTTAAAGACTGTGTCAAGCTATTATACCAAACAGAGCATGCGTAATCATAGTGACACTGAATAAGAGACATAACCAGAAGTTTCTTGGTATGCTGAGTAAGAAATTCTTCTTGCGGTAAAGAAATTTTAACCGAGAGTTGGGCTTCTTAAGAACAGACTCGGCCATGGTGCAAAATGACAGATTTTGGTCTATAGTAATCCCAAGATACTTGATAGATGAAGTTGATTCAATGGATGTACCAGAACAGGTTATATGCAGGTAAGATTGTGACCTAAGTTTTTGCCTGGACCCAAATAAAATTGACTCGGTTTTACCCAAATGCAATGATAACTTATTGTCCACTAACCATTGGCTGACCAATTCCATATCATCTGTCAATGCCTTTTCAACAACAGATAAACTTTTACCAGATACAAGGATACCAGAATCATCAGCATACAAAAGCAATTTATTTTTGACCACAGCTGACATATCATTTACATAAATTAAAAAGAGAAGGGGTCCAAGGATTGAGCCCTGAGGAACACCACATGTTATTTTGGAATTGGAAGAATAAGTACCAGAGACATCTACAAGCTGCTGTCTATCTTATAAATATGATTTGAACCAATTTAGGATGTCAATACTAAGACCTGATGCTTGCAGTTTCATTTAAAGAATGGAATGGTCGACTGTGTCAAACGCTTTCTGCAAATCCAGCAGCACCATACCAACAACATTACCTTGATCATTTTCATACCTGATAAAGTCTGTAAGGTGAATCAGACTAATCGACAGGTTAGGCGAATAGCAGATACAAATAGTATAGGTACCGTTTTAAAACGTTTAAAAACACATTTTTTGGACTAACTGCTTCCAAAATTAAATCACGAATGTGATCAGAAAAGGTTGATAAATCTTCTTAGCAAAAAATCTCATTTTAGGTATTTTCAGTGATAATTGACTCCGTTGTCACCTTAAACATAAGAATTATGAGTGTTATTATTCAAGTAAGAAATCTACACCAATCTGTAAAAGAATTATAAACTATTTAAACTTATTATTTATAAAACGTTTAATTAAACACAGCGATAGACATCTAGTACAAAAAAGAATCGAGGTAATGATAATCGTGACTTATTCAGTGTACTTGTTATATGTTAGGAACTGCCTAGCTAAATTTCATATCGTACATTGAAGGATTGACAAGCGATCGCAAGGTGACACTTATGTTGTTTGATAAGGCTTTTGGGATATCAAATACAATACGTCAAATGAAAAGTCGTCAGAGAAAAATGTAATACAATAATAATCATGACGAAACATAATTTATATCTTTAAATTTAACATATACATTTACTTATAAAAAAGGTTATAGTGAACTGAATATCACAAAGTTTGTTTTTTTCGAAAATTTATACTGAACGTGTATTGGCAAGAGCATGTGATACAGCAGTTAAAGATTGAGCTAACTTATTAACTAACAAATTTATTTACTTTTCACTCTTTCTTCTATGACAAAAAATGCATTGCACTGATTTATTCATCGTTTTAATATGGCACGTTTTGTAAATTTGCCTTCGCACAAATGATCTTAACTTCCATCTCAGATCGTTTTTAATAAAAGTGACAGAATCAAATTAATCAATTTAAAATTATTATCATTATCGAAGCCTAATAAATGTCATAATAGTTACCTTCAGATATATCGCTATCAAAATGCGATTTTATTCTGTCAACAGAATGGATTTCAATATATGCCGCCAAATTAATTCAGTTACTGTAATAATCTTTAAAATGTGATTTCTGAACTGATATTACGTCAATTGGAGTATGAAATTGTGTTAAAACTATATAATACCTGCTTATTAAATGTCCATTATGCTGCTGAAATGCTATCATTTTTTATATCTTAGGTAACTTGTTACAAAATTTAAAAAAATACTCATTTGCATATACATAAATAATATATTGCTGACTTTGTAATGTTGGCATTTGGTATAATTATAGTGAATGAGTAATTATTTTTTTTGTTTTTGAAACTAAAAGTATTATTTTGTTTAGACTGCTACGTTTACAACACATTTCTGCATGTTCAGTGCTAATTCTAGTTAAACACCTTACACGCTCTGAAATTCGTAATCGAAACATTTTTAACATTTGCTTGACCATTTTAAAGAATTTAAACATTGGATATCTGAGGCATAATGTGCACTTTAAATGAATTAATTAATCAAATACTTTATTAATAGAGTGCCATGACCAGGAATTTTTTTCTAATATCGATAATGAACTACACCACCACCCTCCTCCTTCTGTATATGCGTTACACCTTGACGAAAGTTTGTGACTCGATAAAAAAAGTCTAGATCCGCGACAGTGCTGGATAGAAAATGGTACTGACTATTGAAATCGTCTGGTTAATATATAAACTGACACTTGCGAAAGACAAAACGGCATCTGGGATATAAAATACTCGACTTAACCAACCGAGCTTCACGTTATTTCATTATGCGATGCGTTGAACCCATAAATTTCAATCAGACTGATATCTTGCAGAAAGTGGACCATATAACTTACACTTAATGTCGCATGTTTTGGAATAAATTCGTTCGATTAATCGTAAAATTGTTCTGAAAAGTGCATGTGTTATATTATGTTATATTTTATATTGTTTAATGTTTATCTTTCCCTTTAAATGTTCACTACCTTTCATTTTTTATTTCAAATCGGGACTGTTGTAAAGATTTGAGATATTCCTTTAATCATTAAGGTCACTTGTACTGACAGTCAGCCTTTGATAACTAAACATTCTTTGGTGAACACCTGCAAGGTGACATAATATCATGGGTAATCAACTGTCCCTATTTCAGACGTGTATAATAAGAATTTGATTAATTTCGAAGAGGTAGTAACAGTCTACATGGTCTATGTTAAAAAAAATCATTTTTGTTTTTAACATTCTATCGAACACACTCTTAAATCTAATATCACTTCTCCACAGAGTACTAAATGACGCATTACATAGATAAGCATTTTTTTTAGATTTCACTTACTTAACAATTTTATTTTAAAGATCTCTGCAGGAACGATCTTATACCTTTAAGCAGTGCAATTATCCCAGCACCATTTTTTTACAAATCTGCGTTCAATTGTGAATATTTATTAGTTTTCAATTTCATCAATTATAATTGATATTCAGAAATTTTATTTCATAATTGTTAGTGTTGCAACAAGCAATTTTTAATCTTGTTCTTAAAAGACAGGAGCTGTGTAGGTATGTCCGGTGTCGATAAATAAAGGCGACGTATGTGTTTGCTCTACCGTCCTTTAGATGCTAATATTACCGAAAAGATTACCATTACATCGTCTTTGTAATCCGTTATACTAGTACCTACTGCATTGATGTTTTTAATATCATCGCAAATTAATTTATCTGACATTTTTCAGATTAAGTCAACAAATGTTTACATAATCGGATTGTTTTATGAGCTGCTCAATTGTCTCAGTTTATCTTGCTGACATTGGTAACACCGAATATTGCATGCAAAGACATTGCTATGGCAAAAAAAAATAATTTTATTCCGGAAAGATAGATTATGGTTACTTAATATATGAAAATGTTGGCAATCAATTCATTTTTGTAATATATACCTAGGGGATTAATAAAAAGAATTATATTCTAAAATGGATATAAACGAGATCTTTTAAAAACATTAATAAGCAAGAACGTCACAGAATGTTATGTTCTATACATAATGTATGTATACTAAATGCTCTTAATGTTTAACAAGTGTACTGTAATCACACTTAAGTGTCTAGTGCATGTAAAACTATAGCTATATTCTGAGTGATTACTTAGTATAACTTTCCATATCAGAAATAATATACGGTTAATGAGATCAATAAGTCAATTTACCGACAAGCTGTTTTGATGTAAGACTGGTGATTTTTCGTGTTCTTTGTTGTATAGTACATTAGTCACATTTGAGGCTTAATTCTCAATTTTAGTGTTCTTGGTGAATTATATGCTGTCATCAACTTTAAACATCAACATTATCTAAGTCCAATGAGGCCCGAAATATAATATGTTGGCCATCTACTTTTCCAGAAATCTTCATTCTGTTTTAACACTGTTTAAATTCACTACTTTGAAAATTCCTGAATGCTTGTGGGTAGCACGTTTTTACCCATTCCCAAAAAAAGAGTACCTTGAAAATACACAAAAAAAAACAACTTTTAAAGTCATCCTATATCACAGACAAACTACACACATGTACTAATTACAGTTTAATTATGACAAGAGAGAACTTAAACTGGACCACTTCAAAAAATAAAAGAAGTACTTTCTAGACTACAATGGGTCCGGTCTAATTTCGTACCGGGTTGAGACCTAAATGAATCTAAAATTTTAGTTAAGCCAAAATTATACTCAATCCCTAGTAATTTAGTGTTATACAAGTACAGTAATATAGCTTTGACATGTCTCTTACAAATTACATTAATGCAGTACCATTTCTTAAATATGAACTTTCATGCAAAAAATCAGCCTGTGCCAATAAAACTTTTATTACAAATACTGTCATAACTTTTGATTCTGCCAATGTTTTTTTTTTTAAATAAAGTTTCATGTTACCGGCTAATGTTATTATGTTATTATGTAGTTATTTTATAAGAGAATAAGACCTTATTGCTTTAAAATTGTTACTGAATCTCCAATTCTTATAAAGACAATATGAACGTTTGGGTTAAAATACAAGTAATAGTAATCAAAATTGAATGTGCCTTTTTGATAACTTTCTGTTTAAATCACCTCTTTGAAAACTCGTGACTGCTGGTAGGTAGAACATTTCTAACCCTTCTGCCAACAAATGAGTTCCTCGAAAATACACAAAAAAACAACAATTTTTTCAAGTCATCCTATAACACATAAAAACTACACACATGCCATAAATGCACTTTAATTATGACCAATCAGACAAGAGAGAACTTAAATTGGGCCACTTCAAAA
Organism: Ruditapes philippinarum; assembly: GCF_026571515.1. Lineage (NCBI taxonomy): Eukaryota > Metazoa > Mollusca > Bivalvia > Venerida > Veneridae > Ruditapes > Ruditapes philippinarum. The sequence goes on from NW_026855115.1 coordinate 69,399, forward strand.
TTTAAAAGAACAGTTTTCTAGACTACAACCTAATTCTGTACCGGGGTGAGAACTTTTATTATCTTTAGTCTGCTATCGGGCCTCCAACCACTGAAGACCAGCACTGTTTTCTACTCAGATATAACTTCGTTTGAATTTTCCTCTAGATGCGATAGATATTATTGTCCAGAATCTAAATGCAAATAAAGAAAAATGTTTAATCTGAGTATTGTGAGCTATGTTTCTTGCGGAAAAGGAGAGACCTGACTAATAATGTCATTTTTATATATTTCATGATAGTAATAACATAATGCCGATTTTTAACTTCGTCCTCCTGTTTCTGCAGACGTACAATGCACGTAAAACGATGTATTTACCCACTTTCTTTTTATCTTGTCATGGAATAACTCTTTGCCATTTGCACAAATATTTTAAGAATCGTCGAACTTTATACAAATCGTGGATACTAAATAATAATTTTGTCTAAAACAAGATTAAATAAACAATAATTAACTCTATTGCAAATACATGCCTATTCAATCATGTCAATATTAAACCAGTTTATCAGTACAAATACAGAAAATCATTGTTTAAAAGAGTCATTTTTTAATTACATAACATCCTTGAGTTAGCAATCAACAATGTTGTATGGTAAATGATATTTGATCGATACAGACCTGAAAATGAGTCAAGTGGATAAAAATAATACGTGTAAAGTAAATACGGGAAACAAATAAATGCATTATAGTTTATAAGTAAAATAAACAAAAGTAATTTGTTGTTAATAATGTTTCATTTTTAGGAAAGGATTCCAATCTCCATTTTTGTTACAAAAAAACGCATTTCCTGTTAGTTAATAGTTTGGTATTCAAAATTATGTCGAAATCGAGTCCTATTGAGCTGGTTGTATATTAAAAACACTGGCAAAAATGAAACCGTGGTTGTGCTCATTCAGCAATGTTGTGAGGATTTATTTGTCGTTTTGTCGACAAGTGCATTGAGGTCTTTGTGCATTCTTATTA